>NC_046295.1:67629507-67842007 GCF_004115265.2 Rhinolophus ferrumequinum | reverse complement strand
GGAAAAGGTACTTGGAGGGTCTTAATTTTCTCCATTCCCCCATGCCACCCAGCCTGCCCTCTATATCACAGAGTTTTTTACAGTTCATAAAGCACACTCATCCATCCCATTCATGTGAATGGAGCTCTTACTGTGGTCCAGACACTGCAGGACATGCTGGGCCTGGAATGGTAACAAGACAGGCATGATTCCTGCCCTCATGGAGCCTATGGTCTAGCAGGAGAGAGATGCAATTTAGCAAGAAACTACCATCTAGCTTAATAAGTGTTGAGGTACGTCAGATACTGTAAGAGCACAGCATAGGGGCTTCTAATGGGAGGTAAGTGTCTATCTTCTAGCAAAAGACTTTGTCAAGACTAAATCCATCCTACTTTATGTCCATGAGATTCAGTCATTCCGCAAAAGGTGAAGTCAAATAGAGTCCAGACTTCATCTTCTTGCCGCAACCGAAGCTGATTCTCTAGAATTTAAGTTGTTGTTTTCAAGCTTCCTCTCCATCCGTGTTCAAGTCCTCCTGGGTGCCCTGCCCAACAATTCGGTCTCTCACTTTCTTAACCTGCTCATCTCCACTGAACTTTCCTTCATTCTACCTCAGCCACTCAATCCTGGGCCACACCCTGGACTGTGTTATCACATGATGTTGTCCCATCAAAAACCATTATTTCTAACATCCCACTCCCTGACACTCTTATCCTGTCGGTTGTATTGATCTCCTTCTTCTACCACGCATGTCTTAACTCAATGGGGCTTTCTGTACCTTGGCATCACTACTCTATCTCCATCTGTCAGTTCTATCTTTTCTTTAGTCATCTACCTGACCATGTACAATGGGCTGAATGTTTATGCCCCTGCCCCCAATTCATAGGTTGCAACGCTACCCGACAAGGTGATCGTATGATGAGTTAGCGCCTCTAACTTTTCATTAGTGATTATGAAAAGTCACTGATTAGGGCAGTGATTAGGTCATGAGGGCACAGCCTTCATGAATGGGATTTGTGCCCTTATAAGAGACCCCAGAGAGATCCTTCACCACTTCTGCAATGTGAAGTTCCAGTGAGAAGAAGGCCATCTGTGAGGAAGTGGGCCCTCACCAGATACCAAATTTGATACCTATTTGTCAGTGCCTTGATCTTGGATTTCCCAACCTCCAGAACTATAAGAAAAGAATTTCTGGTGTTTTTAAGCCACCAGACATATGGCATATTGTTATAGCAGCCCAAATGGACTAAGACACTTTACCATGGTAGAGGCCATACTTGATGTTTTAATCACTGTTATCAACAACCTCCTAACCTCTCTTGCCTTCTGTCCTTTAATTGCCCAGATACCTGCATGGGACGAATGCATCTCTCCATCTTCTCCTGTGCTGGCACATACGGTCAGCTAGAGAAAAGCACACAGTTGAGAATATTTGATACCGACATCATCCATCACCAACATCATCTGGGCTCTTCCCAGTAATCCTACGAGACTTTTCCTGTCAATTTACTTTTTTCTTTTTTATCATTAAACTCCTGATACCCTATGCCCGCCCCCTCCCCCAGCAGATGATCTTCTTCCTCATTCACCAAGAAAATAGTATAGGGAGTAGTTCAACTTCCTTCCATAACAGTTTTAAATCGGTATGCTTCCTTATGCATACTCTTCCTCTTCCCACCTGATATAAAGTAGGAAGTACACTTTCCCCCCTCAAAGTCAGTCTTTCTAATGCACTGCTACCTAAATTCTTAGGTACTTAGGTACTCTCCTAAATTCTTAGGAAACTTTACATATCAGTTATCTCCTTATATTGTATAATTCCAATATCTCCCTCTTTAGTATGTTATTTTTACCACCCTGTAAATATGTCCCTAAGTTTTCTTCTTTTTAAAACAAAGAAACAAACCAAAACATTTCATCTTCTACCATGATAACTATCTCTCTCCTCTTCTTTGTGAACACACTTTTGAAGGTAGAGTATTCAATAGCTGACTTCATTTCTTCACTTTCCACTCTGTCTCCTACTATCAGCAAGCTATTAAAATGTTTTATCTCCATAAACATGTGTGAGCTCCATGTCATTAAATCCAATGACCTTTTTTTGGCCATAAACATACTTAATATCTTCAAGCAGTCTACAGAGTTGACCCTTCTCTTCTGAAACCTTCACTTTTCTTTGTTTCTTTGACACCTTGCTCTCCTGGTTTTTCACCGGCCTGTCTGACAGCAACTCAGCCTGCCTGTTGGGTCCTTTAGTCTGCTCTTCAAATCTTAAACCTCCTTAGTCTTGTATCTTCATGTTTTCTTTATTTAGACTCTCTATGGGAAACCACATCCATGGCCGTGGTTATAATCAACGTATTCATTGCCCTTACATGTGTATTTCCATCTCACTCTTCTGAGCTCTCTACACATATCCAACTGACTATAAAGATCTGATATTGATGTCTCACGAGCAACTCAAACTCAACACATCCGAAACTAAACATGATACCATCTCCCCATAAGCATGCTCTTACCCAACTCTTTATTTACTCTCTCTATAACTGGTACCACTATCAATTCAGTTCCTTCACGCAAAACCCCAAAGTTTAGCTCTTTTCTCTTGTTCACCCTTACGTTCAACTCAAAACCAGGTTATTTTTCTTTGATCTCCATTATCTCTTCTTTTCCAAGTTTATTGAGATATAATTGATATATAACATTGTGTCTTCAATTTACTCCTCTCTTTCTATTCTTATTTGTCTAGTCTAACCTAGCATTCATCTCTGGCAATCACCTTCTAATTAGTCATATTAGCCACTTTTATCCCTTTTAGTTCTCAATTCTAAAACCAGAGGTACCCTTCAAAATACAACTTTTGATCATATCAAGTGCCAATAGCAGTGCGGGAATACCATGGACACTCAATAAATATTTGATGCCCAGATGTCTGATTTGTAAGTATCACTTTCCTAAGTTAAAACTTTTAAGAGCTTTTCATAACTCTTCTAAATGAATGAAAGACAATTTTGACTTGGCCTACAAGGTTATGAATCATTGTTCTTGCCTTCTCCAGTCTTCTGTCTACCCTTGACATAATCAGTTTTCTTTCCCACTTGGGTCTATGCACTCAGATCTCAGCTTAAATGTCATTTACCTGAATCATTAGATTAGATTTGGTCCTCTCATCCACTGTGTGAATCGGTAGCATTTAACACTCACTTGATAGCCCTTATTATAATTATAATGAATGCGTTTTGATTTTGGGGGGAGAGGAGTTTAGCATTTGCCATTATCACTAGAATATTAGCCCTTCCAAGGTAGAGTTAAGTTCATCTTTTTCATCACTCTATCCCCAGAGCCTAGTGACATGCCTGGCATATATATAGTAGGGAACTAATAAGGACATAAAGTGTGAGTAGGAAGTAGTGACAGAGAGTGAAGGATGAAGGATGGATGAGGATGGAGAGTGTTCCAGGTAGAGGGAAGAGCAGTGGCCATAAGGAAGAAAGGGGTGGTGTGACTGCAGTATAAATTTTGAGTAGTGGAATTCAAAGAGAAGGGACTATAGAAGGGGTGAGATTATGGGGATGTTTAAAGAACGCTAAAGAGTGAAAGTTTAATCACCGCCCCCTTGCTCTATTGACGATTAATTCAAGAAGCTTTGAATCCATTATCTAATGTTATTCATAAATTAATGCTTCCAAGTAGGGGGCATTTGTCATCTCCATTTACAGATTAGGGAGTTGAAGATCAGTTTTGCGAAGTTGATAGTTGAAGGTCACACTTCTAAGAGTAGGGTCAAGAATTGAATGTGGGTCCCTTAACTGTATTGTCCATATTTCTTTCCACTTTTCGCAGCCAGTTTAAATGCCAGCCAGAGGCAAGAAGCCTTTGGATCTGGGAATCAAGAATGGCTGAATGGTCTTTTCAATAGAACTTCATTGCCCTAAGAAAGGATTCTGCGTGGCATAATCCAAGGGTTGGATTATGTGACCCAGTCTGTAGGACTAAGGTTCAGCTTCTGTTACTCAACTGGAGGGATGGCTGACATGGGACTAAGCAGAGGCATCAAAGGGATAGCCTGAAGGTGAAAAGAGAAGATAAGCAAAGGAGTGCAGGTGTCTCTTGATATCTGTGGGGGATTGGTTCCAGGACGCCCCCTCGGATAACAAAATCCATGGATGATCAAGTACCTTGTATAAAATGGTGTATGTTGCATTTGCATATAGCATACTCCATCCTCCTGTAGGCTTTAAATCATCTCTAGATTACTTATAATACCTAATGCAATGTAAATGCTATGTATTAGGATGGTGCAAAAGTAATTGCAGTTTAAAAGGTTAAAAATAATTGCAAAAACTGCAGTTACTTTTGCACCAACCTAATGAATATTTGTTATACTGCATTATTTAGGGAATAATGACAACGATAAAAAAGGTCTGTACATGTTCAGTACAGACAGGACCATCGTAGGCCTAACTACAGAGTACATGTCAGCAACCATGTAACATTTTTCCCCCAACATTTTTGATACATGGTGGGTTGATTCCACAGATTCAGAACCCAAGGATTTGGAAAGCCCATTATACAGCTATAGGGTACCTCATTCCTCCACTGGACATGAAAAGTGAGAGAGAAGTAGGATTTCCTCCTAAGACATTACCAATTAACTTTTTAAAATCTTCATAAGTTACTTTTCCGTTATATTAATACCTCAAATCTGCCCTTGTTTTCTTCCCCACTAAGGCCACTCTAGATATCTTCCAATATAACTTTTTCACCAGGTTTCCCTTCCTCTAGTTGTACCCCTATATTTAATTTTCCTCATGTTGCCAGAATCTTACCTGTCTGTACCAGTGTTTCCCAAAATATACTCCCCATGTGCGAATGTATTTGGGGAAATAAAATCAGAAATAACCACCAATACTTCCCAACATTGTTGTGAGCCATAAATGAAACCATTTATGATGGAAGGGAGGTGCCTAGCTCACAGAGAATATATAAATCACTCATCCTTTTTCCTCTTAAAATATACGCAATGGTCTCTTGCTTATTTGCAACAATTGGTCTTAAACTAGAGGTAACAAATCAAGGGCTGCAGAGTGTGTTTAAATATTTGAAAAAGTTGCTCTCCTTTGAAATCTGAAGGGTTTTTACATGAAAATCTGGATTCCTGATGTCTGCTGAAAAAGAGTAGGTCTAGCAATTTTGGACATTCCCACATGACAGTAAGAGATAGGAGGGGTAAGTAGCCGCTGCCCACTTTGGAGAATGCGTGTGAACTCTAGTTTGTCATGGTCCCCCTCTTCTCGGTCGTCTGACATCCAACTCACTCCATTAATTTGTCGTATCTGCTTCACCCCTGTAAATATTTGAATGTGTCATCTCTAACTTAGGCCAGCGTCAGAGAACATCTTCCCTTGAGAGTTGTATATTCACCATATCTTGGATTATTTTTTTGCCTGCTGTTTGCTCGTATCATGGGCAGGGGTGGGGGACCTGACTGTTGAATAATAACAGAATGCTTTAATCAAATTGCTGCCATTTTTGAGTATTTGCTATGTGCCCCACAAGACTTCGAGCTCTGTGAGGGTATCACTGTATACATTTGGCCATCCTCTCCTAGCAGAGGATGGTTTACAGTAGATACCTAATGGGTAGCCATTAAAGGAGTATATTGAATGAGCAAAGTAGAGATGTTGTGGTAAATTCATTTAATCCTCACAATATTTCTATGATGAAGCTCCTATTTTTATTCTCACTTCTACAAAAGCAGAAATTGACTCAGAATTAGCCCACTAGGTCACATGCTTCTAGGCTCCTAAAATAATCATACTTACTGACAAGATCCTTACAGATCAGTAAAGCCAGTCCCTGCAATTCAGATGAAGAAACTGAATCCGAGAAGTCAAGGAATTTTCCCGCCATCTCCTGGTAAGTCAGTTTGGACTGGCACACAGGCAGGGTCCCCTGACTCCCAGAACAGCATTGGTTCCGATACCAAGTGCCCTTAGGAGCAGCCAGGCTTGGATTTGTCCACAATTTCCATTCCCAGTGTTCATAAACTACTTGTAATGCCCTTTTCTCTCCCTGAGTTATCCTGTCCTGCTTCCCAAGGGAGAGATTCTAGGTACATCTCTAGGACCATATGAGATGAGCTCAAGGAGTTGTGTTCATTTGACCCCAGACTCCCCAGGGAGAACTCAGTTACCCTGCCCTGATTCAGCCTCACCTACCCCAGTGGGAAAATGTGAGGGTGGAGTTCCCTGAAAAGAGGGAATTTGGTTATTAACCAACAATGAAGACTGGCTTATAAGGGAAAAATTATGGGCCCCGTTGTAATTGCCCTTTAATCCATAATTGCCAGGTTTCTCTCCAGACTGTTGGAAACTGGAGACTGTTGACCCATTTAAATGTCTCAGGCACAGATGTAGCAGAGCTTTCCAACACATCAGAGTTCTCTGGGAGTATTTGCTCCATGATTCCAAAGGGCCTTTAGAATCGCAGGGAATCTGGAAGGAACCATAGAGCTCACAGAAAAACCTTTGCGCAAGGTCTCCCGCTCACCTCTTGCCTCTCACTCAATCATACCAATGAGGAATAAAACTCAGAAAAGAGAAGTGACTTGACTGGGGTTCCTGGAAGTTCATGAATATAATTATGTAGGTCCTAGAAGACATAGCAAGGGGGGCTGTAATAATCCCTGTCTTCAACACTGACCATTCAAAAGCCAAAGAGTTTGGTCACAATCCCTATGGATTTGGGTTCATTCACTTATTATTTCAGACTCCTGGGCAGCAATCATCCTTTGGGGGAGTCTGAGTTCTGGGGAGAATAACCTCTACAAAAGACACATGCCATTTTCCAGACAGATGGAAGCCATACATTCTAGGAGGCCAGAAAATACATGTCTTTGTCTTGGTTATCAGATGCACTGTCGCCGTATTGCAGTGCTTGTGTGTAAGGCACCCTTATTTTGCTTAATAGTGACCCCAAAGCTCTAGAGTAGTAATGCTGGCCATTCAGGTATGCCACAGAGACACCATAAGGTGTTTCCTTTAAGGGAAAAGGTGAATGTTCGCAACTTAATGAGGCATTTAATCATTTTATATCATCACAAGAAAAAGGGTGAGTACAGTACATAAGATACATTGAAAGAACCAGAAAGAGAGCACATTCACATAACTTTTATTACAGTATATTGTTATAATTGGTCTCTTGTATGATTCGTTATTGTTGTGACTCCTTTAGTGTGCCTAATTTATAAATTAAATTTTATCATAAGTATGTATGTATGTGTAGGGGGAAAAACATAGATATGTAGGGTTCAGTACTGTCTGAGGTTTCAGGCATCTACTAGGGGTCCTGGCCCCCTGGATAAGTGGGGGCTACCATGCTATTATCAGAGGTCATGAAACTGAGCAGTCATACCAGTAGGTAAGAAGCAGAAAGGAATCCAACATAAAGAGAGCCAAAGTGAGGCGGAGGCACGAGGTGTACCATTTGTCGATCACCTGCTCCATACCAGGGGCTTTGTCAACATTATAGACATTGCAAAGCTAATAAAAGGGAAAGGGGAGAGAACCATCATTTCTTGAGCATTTCTATGCCAGGTGCTTCTGTGGAATATTCAGAATGATTCTGAAAAGTAGGTATTACTATCTTTATTTTACAGATTGAGAAAACTGAGGTTTAGAGGGGCAGAGTCACTTGCTTAGGGACATATAGTTATTAAGTGACAGAGTTAGGATTTGAAGCCAATTCTGTTTCACTCAGAAGTCCATGTTCTTTATCTGTACTCTTGATAGCTTCCAAGGAACCCCTGAAGGGAAAAGGATTGTTATTATTATTTTTTTTTAATGAAAGAAGGGAGAGGAGAATGTAATGAAAAATAAATCAAATTTTAAGGGGTGTTTTTCGATTGGGGGTACGGGGGGAGCTGGGAATAGTTTTCAAGGCAGAAATCATGGGGAAACTTAAGCTGTGAGCCACTTGGGTCATATCCTGGACCGGGGACTACAGGTCTTTCTGTTTCATGTATTGGGTACAGATGTGCTGTCATCATGTGCATGATGAATCACACCTTAGGAAGGTCAAATATGTCTGTTCTGCAACAGCTGAGCTTCTCAGGGGAGTCCCGGCCCTGTAGCGTAGGGAGATGCGGGTGACGAGACTGGGATTCAGTGAATATGCTCAACTGGCTGAACCTAACGTGACAGAACAAAACCAAATGTCAGTGAGATTGGACTCCCCTAATATTTCTCACCTAGAATTTGCTATGTTTGGAATGTTTGGACAACTGTCTCGATGACTATGTAGTTTATAAGTGCAGCTTTTCTCCACATGCTAAACTGATGCTAGTGGCACAGACTTTTTTTGTCATTTCCAGCTGACGGATAATCACGGACTATCCGCTCTCTGCCAGAGTTGGTTTGAGGCACGGGGGAAATACTAGAGACAGGATTTCGCTAACTGTAGAGGACGTGCTTCGCGCCTGGTTTCTTATTTTGTTTTGTTTTTCATTGTGGTGAACCTAAAAACAGAGCCTGAGCAAGGATTAGGAGCAGGTAGTTTACTTGGTAGGATACCCAAGAAACAGCTGCGAGGGATCTCGGGCAGTAACACCAGAAGAGAAAGACAATACAGGGGTGTGCTCACAGGTCGTTATGGAGCTAATACGGACTCCATTCCACGGGCACCTCCTGAGATGCCTCCAGTGCTGTTGCCTGAGGGTGCAAAGCTGGGGTGTGTCTGTCAGCTCCTGTCTGATCCATGTTGTTTGGACATTGCTGCACCCTACACTTCTGTGCTCTCCTTGCGCGTATGAGCTGGGAGATCCCAGGGCATCTGAGAAGATCTCAGGGCAGATAGCAGAGACAGACCTGACATGTGTGCCTGAGGTGGAAGAGACTGGAAGCATGCAAGGTGAGTCTGAGCTCACACTGGAACTGTCCACTGCAATTGAGCTGAAATCAGAGACTAGGTATGAGCGGCCAGCCCGAGCCTTCTCTTACGTACTCATTAGAAAATGTGTATATGGAACAACTGACAACACATGCCAAGCATACTGCTGTGGAGAACATGATAAATACTCTCCCTTCCCTCTTAGAGCACTCAGTCTGGGGCGAGAGAAATGAAAAATGGACAACTCCATGATAACATAGTAAAAATGAAATATGACGAAATAGATGTAAAAACTTCCAACGGAGGAAAGATTAGTTTGGGTTGGGGAACTGGTGACCCAGGAGGCCTTTCTTGAAGAGAATGGCCTTTGACCTCAGCCTGGAACGATGAGAAGAGTTTTCATAGTAGAAATGAGAGGAAATGCAGATAGAGGAAAGAGCATAAACCAAGAAAGACATGAAGCTAGAAAAGGAAAGTGTCGGGAGGAACATAACATAAGAGAGACTGGAGTTTGTGGTCACGTGGATGAGTGACTTGCAGACCAGGCAAAAAGATATGTGGACCTATTCTCTGAGCAGGGCAGTCAGAGAAGGTATTTATTGGCCTAAGTTGTGATGAGAATGCACCTACCTTCTCATTGTCGGTGAAGAAATGCATTGAGTATCATGGGTGGTTCTGGAGTAGAGCGGGCCCCACCGGTCTTGGCTTCCATTGGGTCTTGGCATCAGAACAGAGGCTCTAATTTGCACAAGTGGGATCAAGGTAAAGATATAAAGCAGGTTAGCTCCCTCCAGGCATTCTCTGCCTTTGACATCCACATGGAGAATGGCATTAGCATTCTATTCCGCCAACCAGGACAGTTTGATAATTTTTATTAATGTGTGGCCTGGTGAGTTTCCTCAGCCTTCATCCATCAAACACTGCATCATGCCTTCAACAGTGGCCCACACCCAGTGCCTCGGAAGCCCATATATCATGCCTCGAGGCAGGGAAGCAGATTCCCTTTTATCTCCCTTGCAAGAGCACAGATGTTTGGAATGTCAGTAAATGCACCCAGCCTTCTCGGGGGTTCAGGCACGGCTTCTCCCTGGATGACCTCTTTGGAATCCTCATTCCCAATGCATTCCTGGCAGACAAGTTTTCCTTTTGTTCCTTTAGAGCTGCCTCTGCCTCACTCTCCCAACCCATGTGTCATGGGCAACACATTTATGGGGCCACATGTGCCTCGTCTCAGCTGCTGAGGCCATGTGCAAGGCAGATATTAATGGGTATCTGAAAAAATGTTATTCCTTGATATCCTGATGCATGGTTTATCTTTAGACTTCACCCCCCCCACACACACCCGCTTTATCATCTGAAGAAGGAAAGTGACATTATGAAGGGCTGGGTTGCACGAGACCTGATCTGGCGCTGAGTCCCTGTGTGATCCTGGGATTCTCCTCTACGGACCTCATTTCCCCTCTCTCTGAAATGAGGTGGTTGAAAATGATCACCTCTGAGGCCTTTCTGTCTTTAAGATTTTATGGTTTCAAGCCTCTAGGATATTAAATACATATACTATTCTCTCTTCTTTCATTCATTTTTGGCAGAGTACCTTTATTTATTTTTTGAAATTTCTATGGAAATGCAACATTCATACACACAAGTACAATAAGCATACGTTTACATCTTGATGAATTTTCACCAAGTGAACACAGCTCTGTAACAGTACCCAGACCGAGAAACAGGACCTGGCGATCCTGGGCCATTCAGGCATAGCCCTTCCTCAAGGGGAGTTCACTCTCCTGACTTCTAGCAGAAATTCATTTTACCTGTTTTCAAACTCTAAGAACAAACAAAAAACAAACAAAAAAATCATACAATATACATTCTGTTGTGCCTGGGTTCTTTTGTTCCCCATACTGTGGGATTCATTCATATTGTGAGATAGAGTTGTAGTGTGTTTATTATTACTGTTTCTCTGGTTCTCAAGAGAGGCTCCCATGTAGAAAGGTGGCCACAGTTTTTATATTGAGAGACTGCACAGTTATCTTGGAGCTGAGCTTTTTTCTGCCTGAGAATGTTCTTGTGAATGGCCTCTCTTAGGTGTGGAAAGGTAAGGCCAGCAGGTAACCATTGACTACTCTGGAAGAAGGGTTGAACAGGGGCATTTTGTGGCCTGAAAAAGGCTACCCTCTCAACAGCATTTCTTATGTAGAGCTCAGGGGGAGCAGCTATGGAAATTTGATTATAAATCCAGGAGCTGCTGGAAACAATAGGTAGAAGCCTTTCCTTGGTAAAGTGTAGACCCTCTCGGTGGGTTAAGATTGTTCCAACATGTATGGGAACTCAACATGAGAGAGGACAAAGTCTGATCAGGCTCAAAGCTGCAGCATGCACAACCACCATGGCACAGCGAGCATGACCTGAGAATGACGGATGAAACAGAATCCATAGAGTGGTAGATGTGGAAGCCTAAGCTTGGGCCTCTTGTAGCTCAGAGAGTGGGATCGTCCTCCCTTGGAGACCACTGTGGTCTGTATAAGGCAAATTTCTAATGCCTTCTTCTCCACCATGACCTGGCATAGCACCCATTAGAACTCCTGTTTTCAGTAGTGATATCATGTAGCAGTGACAGGAAATATAGGCAAAGCAAGAAAGAGGGCCCAGTGGGATGGGACGTAATTCTCCCTTCTCTCTCTACAAGACACTAGGAAGCCTTGCCTGAGAAAACCTCTAGAATGTTTTTACAGTCCAAAGAGAGAGGAGTTAGCCTCGTGAGAGACACTGGACTTCTCAGCAATGTGTGCATGGGGGCTAAGAGAACAATTACTGCAAACATTAAAAGAAGTGTTTGCAGTCCAATTCGATGGAATTGTCTACAGATCCTACATCCATTTATTCAATAATTATTTATGGAGTTTCTATGAACTATATATATTTAGTATTTGGCACTTCTAGAAATAATACATCTTCAACTGCAATCTGTTCCTTCCTTCAGCATTCTTTCATTCCTTCTGTCTTTCTTAATGCAACTGGTATGCTGACCAAGGGTTAGAAGGCTTGTTGTGACTGTACCCCTTTCAGTATGGTTGATGATGAAACATGTAGTGGGGAGAGTTATCTTCCTGGGACATACCAAGCGCTGAATAGATATTTGCTAATTATTGGGAGTATTTTATCACTGTAGAATTCTATTACCCGCCCCCCACCAACACACACACTCTTCTTTCACAAATCAATTCTCTAGATCTCAGTTTTCCCACTGAAAGAAGAGAAAATTGTGTACTAGTTCATGTGTAAGTTCCCTTATAGGTCTGTGTTTCCTAGATCCCAGAGGGATAATTTCTTTTCCTTTGTTTATCCTGCCTGTTCTCTGTGACACAGGTCAGCCACCCATGTAAAAATGGAGAACCCAGGCAGTTTTCAAAAACATGGATGTATAAACTATGTATTTAAGATCTAGATATTTTATTGTATGTAAATGAGATTCCTCAGTTAACAAAATAGTGTCAGGTATCAGAGAAGAAAACTACCATTTACTGAGCCCTTTGGCATAATAATATTCACGAGTACTAATGAATTAGAAAGCATATTACCTATTTCATTAATGAGATGCTAAGTAACATATCCAAGGTCAAAGGTATCCGGTTTTAAACCAGAGTCATTCCAAAGCCTACTTCAATTATAACTGACTCTTCTTTTTCCATGAAGTCTTTCCCGATTCGCACCCCAGGACTCATTACAATTCTGGGTTCTCAGATATCTTTGCTCCAGAAACCCTGACTTAGGCACCGTCTCATCTGTTGTTACCGCCTCCACTGTCTCTTCTTGGTGAATAAACAGAGATTTTTAGTTCCCAAGGCTGTCAATTGGCCCTACTTTATAAGTTCTAAATTTGCTGCTAAAGTGTTTTACAAGATATAACCAAACAAAAGCAAATCTTTTAACAGAAGTTCACAGTTTTAGGAGGGCCTTTTTGAGTTTTAACACTAATGCAGGACATTAAATTTATCTTTAACAGAGTTGAATTTTTCCTCTGGGTTAGAGGGATGGGTTTGCAATGACCAGTGTCATTTGGGATCCTGGAAAGCAGAGGGTGGATGTTTTTTGGCATGATTTGTGCCCAGTGCCTCATTCTTCAGTTGACTCAGGTTTCTGGGTGGAGTTTCAGTTTTGTAGTAAGACTCTGGACTTAGGACAACAGTCTGGACAATTTCCCCTCAGGTCACTCTAATGACAGGGGAAAAAAAAATACTGGTAATCTTTTCACAGGGCAGAGATGTAAATGAGACCTTTCAATTTTTTGCCCACATGGAAGTACAGTCACTTTAAGACTCTGAAAAAAGAGGGTGGGGGGAGATGC
Organism: Rhinolophus ferrumequinum; assembly: GCF_004115265.2. Taxonomy (NCBI): domain Eukaryota; kingdom Metazoa; phylum Chordata; class Mammalia; order Chiroptera; family Rhinolophidae; genus Rhinolophus; species Rhinolophus ferrumequinum. The sequence goes on along the minus strand of NC_046295.1, from coordinate 67,828,794 downwards.
AGGAAAGCTTCTCTACAAGGGCCTGGGCATGGCCTCACGGCATGAGCTTCTCCAGCCTCTGGGGAATGCCTTCTGCTTTATGAAACTCCTTTCATACACGGTCTCGTCAATGGCTTCCAATAGTCCTGTAATGTGGAGTATCCGTCGCCTCATTTTCCAGATGTGAAAATGGAGACTCAGAAAGGGAAAGTGATTTAACCAAGGACACGTAGCTGGTAAGAGGTGCAGGAGGCATTGGGGACTTCTGCTCTTGTTGCCAACCAGCCGCCCTGCAAGGATGTGGGGTTCTCACGGTCACATCCAGTCAGTAACTCCCAGATGCTTACATCATCTTCCCTACTATGTAAATGGGAAAACTGAAACCAGCGGGTAGTAATGTGAGTGGCCCAAAATTAATTACATAACTCAATCCCCAGCAGAAGTTATCTCAGATTGTCTAAAGCTGAGTCCATACCAAGGTCCTAGTAACCCTCCACATGGAAAGAATAGTTCCCTCCCAAGCTGGCCTGACATCTGTATCTGTATTGCTTTTCTAACATGGCCGGTTGATTTTAGGACAGCAGGTTTCGCCAGCTGTGAGTCGGTAGCCTTTAGTAGATAGCAGTCACTGAGAAATTAGCAGAATCTTTAACTTGGGACCATGGCTCCTTTCTAAACTCCAAGATTTTATCTGTAAAGTTCTCACTCTGGAAATCAGTCATTCATTAGCAGTTGTCTCAAAGAGCTCAGAGTGACCACTACCATTTACTGCAAATGTGTGTATGTCGGGCACGGTTCTGAGGACGTCAGCTATACATTCTCAAATCCGTCCAGCAATTCTGTGGGCTACGAATTGTTATTCCCTTTTGAAGGAAGAAGAATTTGGTGTTTAGTCAGTTGGAATCACTTGTCCGGTGCAGAATTGGAATTTGAACAAGGTCTGTCAGACTCCCTGCCCTTTCCGGTATTCCAAACTGTCTTCCAATTACTGAACCATAGACTATAGCTGTTGGAAAGGACTTTAGATATTATCCAATTCAACTTCCTTTCGAAGGATGTGCAAATTAAAGAGGAGGAAGAGTTGTTTATTAAGAGGAATTTTCCCATTACTCTGCATTAGCCTAGTCAAGTAGGTGTGGAGACCGACACCTTCCTCTAGAATTCTCTGAGCCCAGAGAGAAAGCTCACTGATGCCTGGCCAGTCATCCGGGAAGGAATCAGAACACACCTAGAGATTACCCAGAGATTCAGGGCAAGGGGGAAAGACCCATCCTCACCCCAATGCACAAAGGCACAGGATCTTGCCTTCAGCCTTGTTTTGGGAACATTGAAATTTGGAGGACCACACCACTTAAATTTCCCTGGAAAATTCCCTGTAATGAATGACCCACCCATTCTCTCCCTGCTCCTCTCCGTCTTCCTGAGTGAGACATCATCCTAGCAACTGGCTTATGTCACATCATTTTGTTTGGAGAGGATAAGATTTTCCCTCCTCTTAACTGAGTGATTGGGCCTTTGTGAGCTCACAAATCTAATCTGGAGATGCGGCTGGGTTAAATTTGGTCGTGGAGACATAATAGGAAATAGTGTTTTGGAGAATTTGGGTTAGAGAGAGTGACTGAATCTTTTTTCTCAGTCAGAGGCCTTCTTTTGAGGCAGGTTAGGGCTTCTCCCACGCAGATGGTCTCTTGTAGCTCTGGAAGAACCCACTCAATGACTGTCTGAAGACCATGTCTGCCTTCAGTTATGCGCTGTTTGTCCCTGAGGCCATATCTTGCTCGCCATTTCAGACTCGAGGTTTACGAATGGGTGTGGTATATAGCAGGAGTTCTGGATATCACATTCCCTTTAGTTCTGACTTCAGTGAAGCTACCAAATTTCTCTGCAGCTTTTGGAAAGCTGCTTCTCCTTTCAAGCTCTGTTTCCCCACCTGGAAAAAAAAAAAAAAAAAAAAAAAAAACAACAACCACAAAAAATGAGGATGGTAAAAATCTGTGTCTGCCACTGTCTCCTTTTGAATTAAGCTTCTAAGGATCATTAAGGATGATTCAATCTAACCAGAACATATTCTGAATGTCTATGAGTACAGTGTGCCAAGCACTGGGCTAAGTGCTGGGAGCAGAATCAGCAAGACCACTGCCTTCTTGAAATTTAGAGTTGCATATGGGAGCCAGACAATAAGACTTTAAGCACGGTAACCCCTTGGGAGGAGGAGGATGGTATTCTATGAGAGTCTATAGCAAGAAGTTTTAACCTATTGTCGAACAACTATTTTGAACTAAAATCAAAATTTATTTAGGGAACCAAAAAAATTCTCTCTTTGTAAGCAGTTATTTCTGCATGATTAGCAGGGCATTGCTAAAAGGTCAACTGCTCATTGACTGAGTCCCACGAGAGCCGCATCATTGTAGGGTCTCTGGGCTGTAAGCTTCGGATGGGGTAGGAGACCCTGCATCCACTGGGGCTGGACCACAGAAAGCTTAAGGGAATGCCTCCTTCTGTATTAATGTGATAATTTGATTGATACCTGTAAGCTCCAGGTGAGCAAGGCCTAAGTCTTTGTCACTCAACATTGCATTCCAATGCTCTAGTACAGTGGCAGGCATGTGGTTAATACTTAACAAATGTTGTTGAATGAATGTGGTTGAGAGGAGATGAGACAGGAGCCAGATCACAGAGGGATTAGAAAACAGGCTAAGCTGTTTGGACTTCATCCTGTAGGCAAAAGGGAGCCTTGGAAGCCTTTTGAGGAGGATCAGAAACGTGATCAGAGTGGCACTGGAAAGAAAGATAATTTTTCAGAACCTACTGATCATGGTTCCTTGTTTCTTTCACCAATCTGTGAGCTTCTGATGGATCTTTTTTCATCCATACATGGAAAAAGTACTCAGGGAATGTTTGTAACACGAGTGAATGGATAAGTGAAAAAACAAAGACACAACAACAGAAACAAAAATGGCTGGATAGATAAAAAGTGTAGTGTCCAACACAGCCTTGAAATTAGTTGGCATGGAGTCTGAAATCACTGTTATATCATTTATTAGCCTTGGGAAGATGTATGGTTTTCTAGGAAAGCTGCAAAAGAGAATCCCTGGACCCCTCTCTCATAGTTTCTCTGCACAGTTTGTAACAAAGCCCTGCAAACTTTGAGCTGCCAGGGCCCATGTAAATCACCTAGGATAATCCCTCCATTAGATAGATGTGAGAATAGAGCCAGGGCAAGTGGAAGGAGCTTCCTTCCTTCCTTCCTTCCTTCCTTCCTTCCTTCCTTCCTTCCTTTCCTTCTTTTCCTGAGAGAGATGAGTAGTCACAAGGGATGGGATTAGGAAAGATAAAGATAAGATTCACACCAGAGGTTGTTCTTGCTGGGTCACGTATTGTATCAATAAACTTAAATGCCTCTAAGGGCTCCTGGGCTCATGCTGTGGTTGGTTTCAGAGTAAGAAAGTAAGAAGAGGAAAGTGGGTGAAGGAAGATGACCACCACTGAGTCGTTGCACAGTGTCAGAGCAAGGACATGCTCAGAGGCCATCTCACTCAACTTTCCCATTTTGCACAGAGATGGAGCACGATCAGCTCAGATCACGCAATATCAGCGCAAATATAAAATCAACTGGACCCGGTGTTGGATCAGATATAGAAAGTGAAGGAGAATGAGGGTCAAGGATAATATTTGCACGGAGGGGGATGTTCTTCCTGGGGAAGTGAACCTGATTAAGGTGGCATAGCCTGAGTTCCATTTTGCACGCTTTAAATGTGAGGTACTTGGACACTTTCAAGTCAAGACGTAGCAAGAAAGTGGGTATGACGACTTGAATCAAGGGAGAAGATGTGGCCAGGCAATAGAACTTTAAGAGTTAATCAGATGAGAGGTAAAGCAATGTATGCGGATACATTGTCTCCATGAAGTCAACTGACCAAGAGAAGTGGGCTTGGGTCCTGAGTCTTGAGTGACCCCAGCAACTAACTTCCAGGTAGATGAGCCTGAACCTACGAAAGAGACTGAACAGGAGCCACCTAATGGGACGATAAGATTAGGGTGACCAGGCAGCCAGGAAAAGAGGTGCAAGGAGCAAGGAAGCGGTCAACAGATTGCAGAATCCCGTTGCCCAGAGTCACTCCGGTAGTAAATGGCCGAGCCCAGACCTGAACTCAGGTTTGTGATTCCCAAAGCCATGCCCCTTCCAAAATGCTAGGTTGTGACCCAGCTATGAAACAGCTGAATGGTAAAACGTCCGTGATTGCAGGCAGAACTATCCTCCCCCTCCCTGACTCTCTGGCGCCCTAGACCCCAAATGCCCTCAGTAGAGACTGAGGCTTAACGGAAGGAAGGTCAACCAGAACTTGAAACTGACTCTGAGAGCACCAAGCCTCCTTTCTGCCAAACTTTCTTCCCACCCCCATCCCCAGGGAAAGGAGTCCAACAAAACTTCAATTCACTTAATTGCTCCACTCCCAGAATTAGAAGGATTTTTTTGTTGTTATTGGTCTCCTTCTAACACCCTCAACTGATGCTTTTACAAAACTGTTATTTTAGGGCTGTTTGGACTTGTTTTCTACATAGCTCTTGTTTTCTATTATTTCTCTCTTTTTCCAGGGTTCAGACTAATTAAAGGAAGTGTAAATCACACCTCGTTTGCACAAAATACCTTTCATGAGGTCTGGAAGCAATTTAGCTTCTGTTTGCCAAAGATCTTTAGGAAAGAAGAAAAAAAAATCCCCTTGGTTTAAAAAAGATTAATTTCTTGGTGCCAAAAAAACCCATTAAGTGCACCTCCCATTTCTGGGATCTTTTATCGTTTTCATGTGAAAATGGTAGCCAGGGAAAAAGAGAGGGAAGACCAGGCTGGCTGTACAATTACGTCTGGCCCTTCTGTGCCACCAGCTCCTGCAGCAAATAGCAACTTCAGAACACAGTCTGTTCTCACAGGGTATCCAGAATGAATGGAAGATCTGTCCCTGGCTGTTTTCTGCTCCCCTTCCCCTGTCCCAAATTCCAACCAACCTCCAATTGATGTCTTGCCAGGGCCAGGGTCCTTGATCAGGGATAGGGCTTATCAGCAAGGCTCTAGAGAAGACAGAGTTGTCACTTCGGGCTGCCTTTTGCCCCTTCTATTAAAGACTTATGTCCTATTTCAGTTCCTCTCCTCTTTCCTGCCCTTTCTGTTCTAGATATGTTCGTCTTTGCACTAAAAATTGACCCCCTGCATTTCCTCTCAGGTGTTAACATGCTAGAATGTGAAACCACGGAGGGCCCCTCGTTGCCTTCTAACACCCTCATTTTACAAGTGGTGACACTCAGGACTAGTTAGGGGGTGGTTCATCTGTGGACCCACCCCGTGGCCCAGCAGGGCTGGGGTTAGACCTCAGAGCCACACTCAGTTATCCACTCCTTCCTAAAGATGACACTCTTAACAGTGCAATTTCAGACAAGAAGATGGCAGGAGAAAAAGTTGGAGGCTTGGAGGGACGGTGTGCTCCGTTCATCACAATATACCCTTATGATTTTTGCCTCTGCTACCTTCTTATAAAATCAGTCATGGGAAAAGAAAGAGATGCACTAAGCCGAGTCTCCAGGTGGATGAGGTGGAATGCAGTAGGAAGAGTAAAACCTTTTACATCTCCTGTTTTCAAACCTTACCTCCTTCCATTTGCAGCTACATGGCAATGGGCAAGTGACTTCACCTTTCTAGGCATCAGTCATCCTGGCTATAAAATAGGGGTACTAGTGCTCTCCTGGGATTGTCAGAACAATTAAATGAGCCAGTGGGCATAACAGACCCATATTAGGGGATTGATAACTAATTGGAGTCCTCGGCTTTTCCCAGGTGACTTCCTTCTTGAAAGTGCAACAAAATCCGGGCATGTGGCTACTTCTTGGCCTTTTCTTCCTCCAAATGTGGAATTTACTTCCTATGAAAATAAGTAAATAATAATACAAAAATATTTGGAACTTGTTAAAGCATGAAGCTTCCAGACTGTTTTTCTGCTGATCTGAACCTTCTGTAATTCTTCCGAAGGGGAGAAAGCACCGTGGACAAAACTAAATTTAACCAAGAATTTATTTCCTGGGTCAGTATTTTTTTTCTGTTTGAAACGATTAAAAAAAAAAAAAAAGAAGGTTGGTGGGGAGGAAGAAGGAGCAATGGTGTTATCTCAGGGCTTGGCTTGGTAGAATAGGAAAAGCAGGTTTTGTGTTCAAATCCTTCCTCTGCTATTTCCTATTTATATGATCACAATTTTTTTTCCCCTGAACTTGCGATTTCATAATTTCAAAATGAGACTCATAAAAGGCATGTCTGGGGAATTAAAAATATCCTCACACTGTTAAATAGTAGAAGTGAGTGAAAGGGAATTCTGGAAGGAAGCATGTAAGCTGTTCCAGAAAGGGCCCTCAGAGTCAGAAGACCAGAGTTCGAGTCGCAGCTCCAACAATGACAGGGACTTACGTTTCTGGATCTCAGTTTCCTAATAATACAATTATCTTACTACGGTCGCCTTAGCACACCGTCCCTTAGCCTTGGGCCTGGTCATCGTCATTGCTGTCTGGTTATTGTAATATTTTTCTAACTACTCTCCATCTTCATCCATCCTTCCGATTTTCACTTTCCTGTCAGTGGGTGGGTTCTAAAACACATCATGATTCTCTTTTGTCTTCACCATAAGGTCCTCATTTCTTGGTGTGGCTCACAAGGTTCTCTATAATCTTACCCCTTCTTTTCTCTCCAGCCTCTTGTCTCCTCACCTCCCATGGCTCCACCCTGCCACCCTTACCTCTGGCCACTGCACAGTGCAATCCCTCTACTGAAATGCCCTTGCATACCTACCCCCTTTCAAGAGCCCACCCCTGACCTGAGACTGTTTTAGGAGCTCACCTATAAATCCCCTAATTAAATGAATGTATAACTTAGGTAGAGTGACTCGACATCTCTGAGCTCCAAATTGCTCTTCTGTGAAATGGGGATGTTAATTCCTTCTCCGCAGGGTTGAAAAAGGAATTATAATGAAACGAGCATAACAAATTTTGTTCAGCATGTGGCATATATTAAGTACTTTACATAGGGTTAGCCCTCCTTCTTTTTCTTCTCGCCATTTGCCTCCTCGACACTGCTTCACACTCAAGCTCTGTTGTCACTAAGCCTAGTACTCGATGGGAACCACTGTCATATGTCTTCCTCTTTCAGCCCGTGAGTTCCTTGAGAGTCCTTATGGCTCTGCGCTTGGGTTCTGATTTCAAATCCCAGCTCTTTCACTTGGATGAGTCCATGTGAGCCTCAATGCCTTATCTGTAAAATGGGACCGATGGCAGCATCTGTCTCAAAGGTTGTTGTAGGATTAAGTAAGAAAATGCACGTAACACGATTAGCAGCACTCCTGGCACATAGAAAGAACGAGATAAATGTTTGCTATTATTGCTATCATTATTTCTGTACCCCTAGTGTCTGGCCCAGAGATGATACAAGGATTGTTGAAAAGATGAAAGTGCTTTTTGAGCAAGGGGGCGTGTGGGATGAGTTTTCTGATAGTTTTCAAAAGAGAGTTGGTAACAGATCCAGGGTGGGGTTTGCTTTGTATGATTATGGGATCAGGCCAGGACACTCCCGTTCCCCTGAGCCTTCCTCCCTCCCTCTTTTGTTTGAGACTTGGGAAGGGGATGAGAAAGGGAGAGTGCCCAAGCGTTCCTCCTGGGGCAGGCACGGGCACAGGCATACAGAGAACCAAAGACACGTGAGCTGGCAGGGCCATCCTTGCCAATTTATCATAATCCTGTCCTAGAGCATTTCCTGTACTTCTGCCCTAGCCTGGCATCCTGTCACACCCCCAGCAGCCATTCCCACCAGCAGGGCCATCCCCTCCTACCCTGTCCCTTGTAGGTGCCACCTAAATCGTCTGGCCTTTTCTGGGTCTGATCGGAAGCTCCCTTTGGGCTAAAACACTATGGGTCCAGGTAGTAGACCACTCTGACTTTGAATTCCAGCTTCCCCCCCTACCAGATTTGTCATCAGTCCCAGTCACTCAATATCTCTGAGCCCCAGTTTCCTTGCCTATAAAGCAGGGCTATTAATCCCCATTCATGAGATTGTCGTGAGGGTTACAGGAAACAGTGTAGGTAGCATGCCTCATCAGCACCTGACATACAGTAAGCGCTTTTTAGGGGACTAGCCTCCTTCCTCTTCCTCTTTGCATTGCCTGCACTTGCATCCTGGACCCTGTGCTGCGCCAGCCTTCTGGATATAGGATGAACTACTTCCTGTAACTGGGAGTGTTCAAGGCGGGGCCAAACGGTGCCCAAATGCGGACAAAGGGGTTGGGCTCAGAGAACCTTGGGGGTTCTTCCAAAGCTATGATTCGCTGCTGTGTAAAATACTCCCCAGGTGGAGAAGGTCAGCGTGCAGACAAGGGGCTGCTCATGCCCTCCCCGTTCCCGTCCCCCTTTCCCCTTCGTCCCCCTGTTTCCCCAGCTTCTCTCCTTCTAGCACAATGCCAGCCAGTTGCCATTTAAATGGGTAACTCCTGGGCATGTGTCCTCTCCCTCAGCGGCTCACTGTGGAACTTACATCTTCCTGCCTCGCCTCAGCACACAGGTCAGTAGAGAGGATGAGGCCCTCAGTAAGTGTTTTAAGGGGGAAAAGATTAAGGAATTAGTTTGCAGGACCATCTGTAGGAGCCAGTCCCCTGAGCTTTCTACTGTAGACTCGCTCTCTCATTCAATGTCTTTCCTATATGAATAATGTTAGGAAATCCAGTTAGAGGTGTTTTCTCAGCCGAAGACCCCAAGATCAACCTTATATCAATTTAACAAACATGTCTTGATCACCTACTGTGTGTCAAGCTAGATGCTTAGTGGGGATACGCCATCTGTTGTCTCGCTTTTTCTCCGGTAATCTATAAATCAGGACTCAATGAAACCTACAGAATCTAGGGTGCGTTGGCCCCTACCATTTCCCAGCCTCGTCTCTCGTCACTCCTGTGTAGGGACCCTTCACTCAGCTACACCAAACCAGCTGAACCCCCTGAAAGACTGTGCCGTTGTGACCCCTTTTCATCTTCTCAGACTTTATTACCCTTCTGAGTCTCCCTCTCTCTTTTTGCATTACAGTTTCTAGAATGCTTTGGTCTTTTAAATATTGTACTTTTTAAATAAGTTTTGAAAAGTTAGTCTCATTTTGGAAAACAAAGGAAAAAGCAAGCCAAAGAAGTAATACGGCTCGTAAGAAACACAGCGCCTGGGTTGTGGCGATGTAGAGGGGGAAGCAGGACGTCTTCACTAAGCAGGAGGAATTAAGAGGAGAGCCCTAAGGTCAGGATGGGACTTGGATGAGAGGAAGGAAGAAGGAGGGCATTCCAGATGCAAGTGCAAAGGAATGATGGGTGGAAGTTGTAAGTCATGCACAGGGACACAGTGACGAATGTAGTTTAGCTGGAGTGAATGCTCGAAAGACTAAGGCTCGAGTCTTAGATTGAGGTCAGATGCACAGTGCCTTCAATGCCAGGCTCGAGCACTTGATTTTGATCCCAGGCCCTATGGAGACCACTGAAGTTTAATGTGCAAGGAGGAGCACCACTAGGCCTGTGCTAGAGATAGAAGAACAGAGATGTTGCTCTGATATATTACATTTGTTGAGTCCTGGGACTTCTGCAGATGGGCTTGGCGATCTGCAAAGGAGCAGGTGGTCCATACCACGTTTGTAGAAACAGGCAAGCATTTAGCATTGGCCTTGACTTCTTGGAAGGAGGAAAGTCCAATCCCTTTTTCAAGAGGGAAGTAGGTTTGCTGTCTTTCTCTGCCTTCCCAACAGGTTACATCCAGGCACAGGTTCACGAACACCTTCCACTGGGATTGGTGAGTTGTTTGTTCAGCTTATGTCAAAGGCAGGCAGCTTTCTCTTTGCATACCCTTGGGGTTAGAACACTGTTGAGGTGGGGTTGGAGTGGAGTGGGAGACAAAAAGGGAACAGTTATGAGCAGGCCTGAGGCCTAGCTTGTTGTATAAGAGAGTCTCCTAGTCCGGAAAAGCCTCATTTCCCTCTTCCCTGAATCTAATTCAGGGGTTGACAAGCTAGGGCCCATGGACTGGTTGTCTATTTTGCAAGTAAAGTTTTATTGAAACACAACCACGTCCATTCATTTTACTATCCACTGTGGCTGTTTTCTTGCTACAACAGGACTGTCAGGTACTTAGAACAGAGACTGTACGGCTCACATGCAGAAAATATTTACTCTCTGGCCCTTTACATTAAGAATTCACTGATACCTGGTCTAACGAAGCCTTCTCCATCCTTCAAAGTGTAGCTTATATTCACCTCTAGAAAACTTTTCTCAACCTTCCCAGTTTGCACTGAGTGTTCTTGCCGCCTATATGTGATGCCATTTATTATCCACTAATTTTCAGTACTATATTCCCCCCCCTTATCATGTGGATCTTTAAAAAGGTTTCTCTAAGTGCAGTGTACAGCTCTACCAGAAGGGACCCCATTTTAAACTTTCTGTCAAGTTATGCTCAGAAACAGTGAGCAAAGTAGAAGTATATGTGTTTTGGAAATGGACATGCCTGGTGTCAAGTCTTGCTCTGTCACTAAGCAATGACGTGACGGGGGACAAGTCACCTCGCCTCCCTGACGCTCCCTTCTCATCTGCAATTTAGCCTGACAACATACACCTACCCACCCAGGTTATTACAAGATCCAAAGAGAGACAGTAACACCAACACCACAGCAATGTTGTGGGAAGTGGAAATGTAAGTCATTGACTTACGCTAGTTGGGACCTTGCTTTGTCAAGGTGCAAATTTAAATTTGCGCTCAGAGATCTCTGGGAGAGGAAAAAAAAATCTATTATCCACGTACTTTGAGAAACACTGTGTGCTGTCTCCCCCTTTCCTGGAAAATCGTAACACGTATCGTCATATTAAAGGCTCTGAGATATCCTGTGGGGAAGAAGTCTGTTTAACTTTATTTAACCCTGTATTTTAGAGATGCATTTGGCCACACCTTGAAATAACTAGTAATGACTCATGAGAGGTAATGTTTTGAAAACAACACACTTTAGACCAACTGGGCCAGGTGGTCTTTGGGTCCCCATGCAACCCTGCATACTGAGTTTACAGAAACGGCCGCCACTTATCAGCCTCCTCTTTAATCACCGGCAGAAGGAATGCCATGAAAATCTGCTCTCCTTTTTTCTGCTCAAAATAGTACCATTTAGGTCTGTTTGTTCTATATAAGTCAAGAAGTAGTAAATGTGCCTGCCCCCAAACCCCAAGGATATTTGCCAGAAAGGCTGTTTGACAGTTCTGCATTTTGGGGTGTGTGTGTCTATGAGTGTGTGTGTGTATGTGTGTGTGTGTGTGTGTGTGTGTGTGTGTACATGTGTGCCCACATGTGAGCACACAGCACCTTTCTCCTTCGGTGGAGGCTCTTAGAATCACTTACCTGGGGCACTGCAAATCCTGGGCACGTCCATGACTGTTTCCTTCCAATACGTGACAGAAACCCTCTCACAAATGTGCCTTTGCCCTCCTTAGGTTCAATCCACTGGAAGCTGATCAGTGTTCATCTTGCACAGTTGACCCCTCTCTCTTTCTGGAACTGGAAAGCTTGGGTCTCAACCTCGGGTCCCTGTTGCAAAGGGGAAGTTGAGGCCATGGGGAATTATTTGGGGCAAGGGGAAGCATGAAGTCAGCAGGTAAACATGGGCTTAAGATTCGAACTTGCCTGAATAGAGATCAGGAGTAACCATCACTTTCACCAGCAAGGGCCAGGACACATTTTGCAGTCTCCTTCCAGTGGGGCTGTGACCTGAGTGGTGGTCAGGGGTGTCTTCCTTATCATCCACCCAGGTTGCATATGGTGTGTACCCAGTGTTTCAGTGCACTTAATAACATCTTCTTTCGTTTTCAAAAGTGTCCCAAGTTGAATGAGAAATTACATGGTCATTTCCCCTTCTAAGGCCCTTTATTAACCAAGCTGGAAGTCCCAGGGGTGGTCTGGATAGGGAAGGGGAGCCCCAGTTGTGAGGGCCATTCGTGGTCCACATGGCCAACAGAGGGCGCTCCCACACCGTACAACACCGGAGACTCTGGGATCTGGACAGGCCGAGGGAGAAGGTGGCCAGCTGACCTTTCTCCAGGCTGTTCTCGGGTTGCCAGAGCAGCGGAGGTGTCAGCTGAGAACGGTCACAGCCTAGGGAGAAGAGGGGAAGGAGGGAGGCTGGGGCACCCGAAGGGGAGGAAGAGCTGGCAGGGGAAACACAGACAAACATTTCGCAGAGACAGGGACACAAGGAAACACACAGCATATGTGCATTGTCCCTACAAACAACAAATGCAGTACACCCTACACGGACGCAGGATGCAACTAGAGATTTTTTTTTTTAAATCACAGGATGCAGAACCACGGCGTGAACGCCATCCATTACGTACAGATACACACGATAAGGTCATCTCACCCAGCTAAGCAACAACAACAGCACACAAACACACACACATGTAAACACATCACCCCACAGGGACATTCAAGCCATGTACAATACACAAAAGGCAGATAACAAAGACACACATGGTAAGCACACACAAACACACAGTGGACCCACAACACATACAGAGACACCCGGCATGGGCATAGCACACCATACACAACACACACCCCCAGAGGCATGTAGAGAAGCAACAGAAGCACAGACATAGCCAGCTCCCCACAGGCATACTGTAAAGACATGTGTTATGTGCATATGTAAAGACATATGCCATGTCGATCCACCCAACACAAACAGGCACACATAACACACTCGACATCATCCACTCATAGCACACACCACACAACGCTCACACTCTCCATATGGCCCAGGTCCCCATGCATCAAAATCACTTGGAATTCAGTAAATGTTTCTCTAAGAAACAAGAAAGGGAGGCCAGGCCTGGGCTGAGAAAAAAGCAAGAGGGTTGAGAAAGATGGAAAAGGGACAAGAGAGGAACAGCCCAGGGAGGAGGCTGGAGACGAGACTGGGTACTTAGGAGCCTCCTCTTCTCTCTCCACCCTGGTCACTGTAGCAAAAAGCAAGCTGGTTTTGGGTGGTGGTGCCTTTGGGGAGACCACATATGGCTGTGGCTGGGGAGACGCCCCCGAAAGAGTGAGCCGTCACCCTGGGACCAGGGCTGGGCCTCCATCTCAGCAGGGACCTTAGCACCCCCTCCTTGGGTCTCCCATCTCCACGCCATCCCCAGCACCGACACACTCCTTCTCAGGTACTTCTGGTCTACGAGTTGCTTACAGTCCATAGTCTGACTTTCCCCAGGCAGCGATATTGCAAGGAAGCTATTACTCAAACTCAGGATAGATTTCATTCCCACCTTTTAACATGTACTTTTGAAAAATAAACTTGAGTGATTCTAAGAGGGGTTGTCCCTCCCGAGAAGACAGGACAGGTCAGGATGGTAAAGGACTTGGCAAAGCTTGCTTATTATGTAACTAAGCAAACAAAACTCACTTCCTGGAATCACAGGATGTTCAGTGACATGGATTTAGATCAGCAAAACTTCTGGAGCTGACATCCTGGTCCACAGCAATGCAGGACACTGGGATGTAGAAATAAGAGACTCAAAACCCACCTTGCAAAATATGCAGTTTAATGAGGGGTAGGAATATAAATGTAAAACGTATAAAATGGGGGGCAAAGGGTGACGTAAATATATAGAATTCAGGTCTTTTTGTAAGGTAAGAGGCGGCCAAGGTAGTAACATTCACTGAAAGCCTCTGATATGTACTGTGCGGGGCACTAGCCATCCACTATCTTGGTGAAAGCTCATAAACAAGCTGGAACGTGGGGATGAAAAGTTCTTTGCTACAGATGAAGGAGCCAAGGCTGAAAATGTGAAGCTACCTGTCCAAGGCAGCAGAGTTCGGAAGTCCAGATTCAAACCAAGGTGGGACTTCAAAGCCCCCTGACTTTTCCAATACATGGTAGTGATGAAGTATTTCCTCTGGCTTTTCAGACCTTGAGCCAGAGCCAACAGAAAGCGGGGAGAGAGAGTCACAGCTAAGAGTGTCTGAGTTGGATGGTACAAGGGCATACTTAGAACTCTCGCACCTGGAAGAGGAAACCTTGGGTTGTGGAGTTGCTAGTCATTTCCCAAGGGTCTGTGTCCTCCAGTTTCTGGGCCTGGCATCAGGTCCCATCTTTGGCACTGACACGTTGGTTCCCAAAGTTCCGGGGGAGGCCCTCTGTCCTCGTAAGGTTCAGCCCTCCTCTCCATCATCATGTTGCCTGAGGTGTGAGCTGGCTGTCAGGGATGGCTCTCTGGCTTCTTGGGTTTCCCTCGGTGTCACAGATTGACAAAAGAAGAAATGGCAGGAAAACCGGTGAGCCAATATGTGGGCTGAGACTAAAGAGATCGGAATTCTGTGCTCCAGTTCGCCTGGCCTGGAGCAATCTTGCTTTTCCATATCACTGAGTGTCTGTTGTGGGTTATCAGATAACAGCGGAGGTGTGAGGAATATTTGGGAACACCGAGTCATCTCACAGGTAGAAAAGCTGAGGTCCAATCGCATGCCTTAAGTTATTACTACTATGTTTTGACTAACAATCATACTGGGAACTGTGTATGAAGTACTTGTACCAGGAACTATGCAAAGCGCTTTGCATGGATCGTCTCATCAAATTTTCACAGTGCTCCTGTAAGACAAGCACTCTGTGTGTCGTTTTTACACAAGGGCAATCCAAGGCTCAGAGACATGGCGGTGGCTTGCCACGGGTTGCACCACTGGCCAGTGACAGCATTGAGATGCAAACCAGGCCTGTCTGACTCTCAGCAGTGACTCCTAACTGCTCTGGTCTGTGGTCTCCCCGAGCAAGTTAAAGACGTGAGCCTGGGCAGTTCCTCCCGATTTAGAGAGGAGAGAACTCAGGTCAGCATCTTGTTCAATGTCCCAGAGCCGATGATCAAGACCCAAAGCCCCGAGCTTCTCATCTGTGTTCCTCCCCACTGCTCCCTGAACCAAGTGTGGCCCCATCACGTTTCTTTCTGGGTTGGGAAAATAGTTAATGTCAGAATCAAAAAGGCCTCACCTCGTCTAGAAAGGATCCTTTTGGGATACTAGACAGCGGTGCCCCCCGTGTCCTGGGTCTCTTGATCACGGCACCCAGTTGCTAACTGTGTTCCAGTTGGTTCTTTTGTGAAGGTGGACCCTCTACCCCTCGACCACTTGAATCGCACCTGGCTCAGTTTGGTCAAGTTTCTGCTCCTACTCAGGTGGCCGTAGCTCTCTTATTTCAGGCCTGGCCCCATCTGTGTATGTTCAAGGGCCCCGGGCTCAGGCTGGTGAAATGACCTACCCAGAGTCTCCCCACACAGGCTATATGTGTTGAGAATGGAGGGCTGGGTGGGAAAGCCAGGAAGTCATTGTGATAAAATATTGTTGTTTATTCTGGTGGGATCTGTCTCTTCCTCAGCCAGGGGATTTACGCTGGAATTATCCAGCTGCGTCTGCTGAGATTTGGCCACAGATTTGACTCCCATGATGGGAGGTCAATGGCTGCCTTTGTTCTCAAATAGTGTTGTCTCTTAATTTTCTCTCTAGCTGTCCTTGGTCATTAGGCTACTTAGCATAAAGCATCTCCCAAACTCTTGTGTGATGAGTTCCCTGCGGGCCGGTCCATTGGTACATTCCTGGGCTGAATTCCAAGCATCCTTGTACTAACAGGGAGGGCACCCCAGACTTTCAATCTGTAAGACGGATCTCAGGATTAATCCTTTTTACATTGTGCATTTCCTAATCTCTGTCCTCATTCAAGAAGGGGAACTATAAAAGAGTGTTTCCCGCCTTTGGGGCCTTAATCTTGAGTTATCAATGGCATCCAGAGCAGGATGCTTAGACCTTGGTCGAGAGGCAAAGTGCTTGAATTATAGTTTGCACTCCACCATTTGTTAGTAATTACGTCTTTAAAATGGGACGATAACAGTACCTCGTAGGGTTGCTGGAAGATAGAGTATACAGCCGAGGCGGCGACTATGTTAGCGACTGCTTTTGCTACCTCTTTCGTTATTGTTATTATTAAAGATGCAATCTCTCTGAGGCTTACCGTGTTTCCCCGAAAATAAGACCTAGCCAGACCATCAGCTCTAATGCGTCTTTTGGAGCAAAATTTAATATAAGACTCGGTCTTATTTTACTATAATATAAGACCGGGTATAAAATATAATATAATATAATATAATATAATATAATATAATATAATATAATATAATATAATACAATACAATACAATATAATACTGGGTCTTATATTAATTTTTACTCCAAAAGAGGCATTAGAGCTGCTGATCTGGCTAGGCCTTATTTTCGGGGAAACACGGTAGTTTCCACATCGGTCACAGAGAGACAGTACTTTTCACCGTGGTGTTTGGGAGAGGTGTTAAATGCGAAAGTGCTGAGTATAGACTTGGCAGATAGTAAGGGCTCCATAACTAGTGACCGTGGCCTTCATTCCTTCTCTCCCTCCCTCTCTCCTTCCCTTCCTGCAGCCCTTCTGCCCATGCTCCCTTCTTTCCTCCATTTCCTTTGTGAAACAGTCCCCAAGCACCATCTTTCATTCAGGCTTTACATTTCTTATTTAAACCACCTATTAGTCTTGCTGACTTCTGTCTTCTCTTCTTCAATCCACCTTCTACATCAGAGCCAAATATGTTCATCCAAGGCCATTTTGGGATCACGGGTCTTTTCTAAGAACGCAGCAGATGACCGCTCTCACCTAGCAGAGCCTACGTTTCTAGGTACATGTCCCCATCTGCCCATCTGCCTCCTGGACCCATGGGAAAGCTGCAGGTACACAAGGCTTCCAGCACAGTGACCTGACAGAGACTTCCAGGGACAGGCTTGGTGCAGGGACCCTCCTGAGAAGAACACTCAGGAGTGAAACAGAACTGGGGAAGGCTGTCCAAAGATGCCCAGTAGAGAGACAGAAACGCAGACTTGCAGCCTCGCAGAGGTGGGCTGGAGCCGGTTTGCACTGGGTCCTAAGGGCAACTGTGCACACCTCTTCCCAAGTCCACGTTCAGTGACGTCACACTGTCAGTGTAACATAGTGGAATTGTGGTGGAAGTATTCACACCATGGAAATCAGCCAATGCTGCAAACCACTACCTCGTCTTCCGTTATTTTTTTTTCCCTCCTGAGAGACCATTGTTGAACATTTACCAGCACACGGCTGAGCCTCAGCAATGGTTCACGAGTCATGTGAGCTGTTGGATCCTCAGTTCTCGCACATATACATTGAGGATAGTGGGTAAGTTCAGTTCCTCTGAGAAGCAGAGGCCGAGATGGGATGAAACATCTAATGATTTTATTGGGGGAAACACCTGTGTGAGAGAAGCTGCGAGGTTTCTGCGAAGGCTGGGAGAACCAGCAGACTGTGGTGCAAGTCTGACCCTGAGTGAAGGAGGGAGGTTCGGGAGGTGTGAGGAATATTTGGCGAGGCCATTGAGGAGTCCTCAGACAATCTTCCTTCTGAAGGGGAGTCCTGTACCTCTCAGAAGTGGGCCTGCTTCTCTCTCCCTGCCATGTCTAGTAACTGGCTGGGAGCAGGGTATAGAAAGTGTGGCCTCCGTAAGAGTGTGTGATGGAATTTGGAGCACTCAGACCAGCACTCTTTGTTACTTGGGTCCCTTAGAGTTGGATTCCCAAGATGCATTCTCATGGCTACCACAGATAATAACACATCAAATCCCATTGGATGGATCTTATCCAGATCACATCATACACCTTTAAACATATTTTCCAGGCGCCTAAATCTTTTCCCCACACTGTGCAGAAGCCAGGGGATGAAGAGAGGTTCAAAACATGTCCCTTGACCTTAGGGGACCCATACAAGGCAGATTGACAAGTAAACAAACACATTCAGGATTCTGTGAAAAGTAAGGGGATGAGGAGGAGTCCTGTTAGCAGAGGCTGCATAGAAAAGTAAGTGGTTTGATGATCCTTCAATGAGCGCAGTTTTGGTAGATTGGGATCCTAGACAGAAAAATCTTCGAAAGGAAAGGCTCAGCAACAATGAAAAGCAAGGGAGATTCAAGGCCTTACGAGTGACTCAACATGGATTCAGCATAGGATACAAGGGTGGGATTAGTGAGAAAGGACCGTAAAGAAGGAATCTAGGCCAGACAAGGTTAAAGTATTGGACACATTTATTTATTTTGTAGACCGTAGATAAGTGAGGAGCATTACAGACTTTTCATGAAATGTACATTTTAGAATGATCACTGGCTGTGATTTGGAGGATGGACTAGAGGGGTCAGACAGGAGGCAAGAACTCAGGATAGGAAGTGAGGTTGGTCCATGTGGCAGGGAGATGGCAGGAACCGTGAGTATACTCGGAAGAAGGAAATTAAATCAAAAGGCATTGGAAGGATAGAGCTTACAGGAATCGATGGCTGTTTGATCTGAAAGAATATGAGAGTGGAGAGTCTATGATGATGTCCGAGAAGCTATCTTGTGTTATACATGCTTGCAACCAAGTCTCTCTCTAGGTCGTCTAGATCATAGTTTTTGAACTTCAGGTCATAAACCATTAGTGGATCATGGAATTAACTTACTGGATTATGGCCAACATTTCAAAAAATAGTAGAATAGAATAGATTAGATTACATGTAGCAAGGATAAGTATTATTTCATAAATCTTTGTTTCAATCATGTATATACATGTATGTGTTTATTAGGTTAGGATGTAAAATATATGAATCACAGAAAAAAATTTTTTGAAAGATGCTTTTCTAGGCTATGAAGTCTTGCAGGGCAGGGGTTGTATGTATCTTATACATCTTAATTCAGAGAATTATAGAATTAGGGGAAGCCTTTGGTTCTAGCAGCCTTAGAAGTTTTGCACATTGAAGACCCCCCGCTCTACCTCTTTCAGTTGGAAAACGAATCTTGGAGAGGTTAAGTGACATTTCTCAACATCCGACAATTCTCATTCGGAATACTCTTTACAATATCTGGTTTGATTAAGAGAATGAGTGGAACAATGTATGCCTTTATGAATGAGTAGAGACTATAAACTAATGTAGTAGCAGTATATGAGTAAATGAATGAATGAATAGATGAATTCGTGAATGAATGACTAGATGAATATATAACTGTATGGAAAACTGGGTGGACAAACAAAAGAAGGAAAGAGAAAGATGAGAGGGAAAAGAGAAGGAGGGACGGAGGAAGGATACTCGCAAATCCCCTCACAAACACTGTGAGTCTATAGACTCCCAGCCAAAGAGTGAAGGATTTCTGAATGACCCCAGGCAACGGACCTCAGCCAGTTGGAATGAATCATGTGGGCAGCACAGAGATCAGCCAAACTTGACCGAGTGATGACGGCCTTGCAGTAGACTTTGTTACGCACCTGTTTATAGGGTGAGCTATTAACTGGCCCAGCATGGGGGTAGTCAGGCGCCTGACATCAGAGAATGAATGAGGTGTTTGGGGTGGGGAGAGATGGGCGCTTTGCCCCAGCGCTAATCTGCTGAGTCATCCCTAGCTTTTGAGGGCTGCCGTGCCATTATTCATCAGTCCCATGACTAGGAGCCAACTAGTTCCACGTACTCTGGGCCACCACAGAAAGCTGCACATTTAGTTCAGGGGAGAAGTGCATGAAGGTGAAGAGCAAGAACATAGAAAGCCACCTGAGATCACTAAAAGCCTACGTCATTTTAACTATTTGATTCAGATGTAGGTGTGAATCTGAGCTTCTCTATGTGTTTTCTGTCTAAGTCACTTTACTTTCCTGAGCTTCAGTTTATACACCCATAAAGTGGTCATAATATTGATCATATAATATTTCTATGATCATATAATATTTCCACATTCTTTGCAAAGACTTCCTGCTAAATAAAGGTTTATTCTTTCTCTCCCTTCTTTGTCCTTCGACTCTCCCATACTTTCTATTCACTCATTGATTCATTTATTCAGTAAATACCTATCGAGTGCTTACTGTGTGCCAGGCACCAAATGCTTAGGAGATGTGAGTGAAACAAAGAGACAAAATCCTTGCTATTATAGAGCCAACCTTCTGGAGGGGCGTGGGGGCGGGTCACAGTGTTACATAACTCTGGGGCGCCACTTACACAGCTCTGAAGGATACCTCTAGAAGGAGGAGGAGCCCGAGATTTAAAAACCAAACAAAGCAGAAAAAGAAAGAAGAAAAAAAAGAAATGTTTGAGCAAAGAACTGAAGGAGATGATCAACCTGGAGGAAGAGTGTCCCTGGCAGAGGGAAGAGCAAGTACAAAGGCCTGAAGTAGGAGTGTCCCTGCTGTATTTGAGGGATGGCAAGGGAACCATTGTCCATGCTGCTGTCTATTTCGCATTCATTTACCTGCCACTCTGCTGGGATAATTCTTAATTACCCTCCAGGCCTAGCTCCTTTTCCTCGGGCGTTTGGGCAGAGGAATTGCTCTGTGATGATCTGCTTACATCTGTCCTCCCACTGCAGAATGCAGGTTCCATGAGGTCGAGGTTCACGCCGCCCTGGGTCATATCTGTGTCTCCCACACCAAAAACACTCTCTGGCTGAGAACAGGCACTAAATGAATATTTATTGAATGTGTTATGAAGTGAGCAAATGAGCCTTCTGAACCTTCCTTCTCATTGCTACCTAGTCAGTGCCTTCTCATCCCTTCATCCTTCACGGTCCTGTACAAGCCTGGTACTCTCCAGGAAGCATTCTTTAACTTGTCAAGGTCATGCTCACATCTTCTTGATCTGAACTGCGAGGTTTTCACCGGAGAACGCTAGTTCTGTGGGGTTCTAACAGGGGAGCCATGGAACATAAAAAGACTTCTGGGATCAATTAACTTAGGACATTGTTGGTTAATCAAATCTAAGTGGGTTTCTTTATTCAATGACTTCTCAGAGACTTTAATATGATAAAGAGATTTGTGAATCTCAGAGAGGGCCTGTAGAGAATGTTTTCGAAACGTACTTGACTGTGATGCACCTTTTCCTAATGGAGCTATCTTTAGGAGCCCACTCTGGGAAATACTGGGTGGAAACTCGATGGGGACTCCCCCTGCTTTTGGAATATTCTTTTGTTTAAACTGCAGTCCACCTCTGTCATTCTAGCTTCATGGCCCAGGCCAGCAACCTTGGTTTTGGTTTCTACCTCCTGCTTGTCTGCCTAGAAAAAGGCTGTTCAGGAAAGAGAAATGACCTCATACTTTAAAATTTTCCTGGCCAGTCGGGAACCCCTAATGAAATATAGAGACTCAGAATTATGAAAATTGGGAGAAAGCCAAGGGAATGAAAAGGGAACACCTATGACCCAGGCCATGGAAGAAGAGGGCATGGCTTTTTTCTTCTTTGCCGCCATAGGTACCTTCTCAAGTAGTCTCAACAATTGAAGTTTGGCAGGTCTGTTCATGCTGTAAAAATTAAATTAGCGCCGCTATGTAATGGATGCAGCTTGATACCCAAAGGGATGGGATCTTTATCTTGGTTCCCTGGCGCTTGTGGAGACGCCAACGACCCCTCCGGATTTTGACAAGGAGACTTATTTTTTCTCAGCCTCATTTGTCTGTGTCTCAAGGCCAGTCTCTGTTTCTGTTTTTCTCTTTGGTAGTCTCCTTTGTCTCATAAAGTTGGAATGACTTTTTCTGATCTGGAACCTGATGATCCGGCTAAAGTTAAGAAGTGCAAGATGACAACGGGTGGAGTAGAGAGATGAGAAAAACGCAACTGATTGGGCCACAGCTTATGTTATTTTACTTCAATTCAGTTTAAGTCAATAGACATTTCTTGAATTTCCACCAGCCTGCCTATAATAGGCATTGGGAGATCAATATGGATAAATCACAGCCGTGGGTCACAAGAACTTTCCAGTCTAGCAGGGGAGACCAGCGTAGAAAGGTGATTGAATGTGTCATGCTCCACACTGGATTGGAGGGTCTAAGGTGAGAGGAGACCCAGGTGTGGGTAACTGAAGGGTTTGTGCTCATGGGGTGGGTTTGAAGCAGGGACTGTTTTGCTTTGGTTGTTTTTAAGAGCATTGGTTTTCAACATGTATGATGTCTCTAGACTTATTTCCCCAAAACTCTCTCAGCTTCGTTTTTACAAATGACTCACGGTTCATCCTCACATGTCTATGTTCAGCCCTCCTAGTACATACGCATGTTGTTATTTGTGCCCGTGTTTTTTTCCTAACACTATTCATGATTCATGGTTGAAATAACTCACTTTTTCTGAGTAGCCTTCTTACTGTCTACCTCCCATCCAGGTCCAAATAGTAATACTTAAGTGCTGTGCTTCTAAAACAACCTAAGTTCCCATCAATGGATGAATGACTTAAAAAAAAGAAAGGGGTGTGTGTGTGTGCGTGTGTGGGTGTGTGCATGTGTGTGTGCGTGCATGTGTGTGTAGTTTGGCTGTTATTCGGCCATTAAAAAAAGAAAGGCATCCTGTTTTTTGTGACAACATGGATGAACCTTGAGGGCATTATGCTAAGTGAAATAAGTCAGACAAAGACAGATACTGTATGTTCTTACTGATATCTGGAATCTAAAAAAGCTAAAGTCAAAGAAATAGAGAGTAGAAAGGTGGTTGTCAGTGGCTGGGGGTGGAGGAAATGGGGAGATGTTGGTTGCAGGGTGCAAATATCCAGCTAGAAGATGAATAAGTTCTGGGGATCTAATGTATAGCGTGGCGACTATCATTAGCAATACTGTAGTGTAAGCTGGAAAGTTGTTAAGAGAGTAGATCTCAAAAGTTATCAACGCACAAACATGTAATTATGAGGTGGGGTGGAGGTGTTAACTAACCTTATTGTGGTAATTTCACAATTTATACATGCATGAAATCATCACACTGTACACTTTAAATTTACATGTGTTATATGTCAATAATATCTCAATAAAGCTGGAGGGAATGATCAGTAATTATTCCAGGGAACTAAAACTTATACAAGAAAATAAATGTCATAATAGTACACCACTGGCTTAACATTTTTAAAAAATGCTCTAACATAGTACTTACATCTTCATTTATTCAAAAAGTATTTATTGAACGACCCCTGGGTCCCACAAACATTTCGCTAGAGTTTGGAAATACCTATGTCAACAAGAAATGGCATGGAGGAAGACAAACACATTAATTAAATTACAAAGTTAATGAATTACAGTAGTCTCCCCATATCCACGGTTTTGCTTTTGGTGGTTCCTGTTGCCCACAGCCAACCATAGGTCAAAAATATTAAGTGGAAAATTCTAGAAATAAACAATTCATAAGTTTTAAAGTATGTGTCGTTCCGAGTAGTGTGATGAAATCTCACACCATCCAGCTCTGTCCCGCCCAGGACGTGACTCATCCCTTTGTCCAGCATATCCACTCTGTAGACTCTCCCTTCCCGTTAGTCCCTTAGTAGCCGTCTCCGTTATCAAATCGACTGCCGTGGTAAAGCAGTGCTAGTGTTCTAGTCACCGTTATTTTACTTGCTAATGGCTCCAAAGTGCAAGAATAGTGATGCTGGCAATTTGGAGATGCCAAAGAGGAGCCATAAGGTGTTTGCTTTAAGTGAAAAGGTTTGTATGTATAGAAAAAAACAGTACCGTGTATGTCGGGTTCGGTACTGTCTGTGGTTTCGGGCATCCTTTGGGGGTCTTGGAACATAGCCTCTGTGGATACTTTATGAGGAAAACCATCTCTGAAAAAAGCACTCTTATGTGCTAAGGACTTGAGGCTGGAGGGAAGGTGGAACGATAGACAGACTCATCGAAGTCTGATGAGTTGGATGAGAAAGTGAGGGGGAACAACAGGAAGAGAAGAGGAAAAAGGATGGGAGGTTCAGATCACCTGGGTCTGATGTTATGGATTTCTGATTTTGTTCTAAATACAATGGAAACATGGGGAAGAGTTTGGCAATCCACAGGGAGGTAGACTTCTTCTTTTTCTTTTTTTTAATCACTATCTTCCTGATAACCAGGAAAATGCCTGGCATGAATGTACTCAACAAATGGTTATTGAATGAATGAATGAATGAATGAATGAGTTAGTGAATTAGCGATAGGATCAGATTTTATTTTACAACTATCACTATGCTGTTATGTGGAGAATGAATTACAAGGAAGTAAGAGAGCGGATGTGCATAAGCCAAAGAAATGTGTAAGTTGTGGAATTACAGCCCATGTTGCACCTCCCGGGGCTGTGGCAGTATATAGTACAGTGACTAAGAGTGAGGCCATTGGAGCCAGATAGTCCAGGGTTCAACCCCAGTCCTGCTACCTATTAAGCAGCAGGACCTTAAGTATATTGATTTCAGCAACTGTTTCTTTATCAACAAAATAGGGACTATAGTAGTAACTACTTCTTTGTTTGTTGCGGGGATTAATTTTTTAAAAAAGAATATAAAGTGTCTGGCACAGTTATTGTTCAGGGAGTAAGAAAGGCAGAATAGTATAGAGTCCAAGGATGCAAGCTTTTATTTTGGACATCAAGGTTTCAAGCATGATTCTGTTACTTACTAGCTGGGTAACCTTGGACAAGTTCCTTAAGTTCCCTGCAGCTCAACCCACAATCCCTTACCCAAACTCCGGGGTACCAGATGTGGTTCTGGATTCCGATTATTATTATTTTATTTATTTATTTTTTTAAAAGAACGGTAACTCAGTGTATACCCCATGGATTTAGTGACATTCTCACTGGGTTCTTGGACAGCACCCCCCACACTTACACACTAATCAAACTTCATGTTTTTCTGCAGCTATGCATCTACTTACACAAGCACACTCAGTGGAATTAAAGGGAAAAGACCACAGACAGCTCACATTGATTTCAGATCAGAATTTGCCTCTAAATATTACGTTGTGGAAAAAACTGGCTGTGTGCTCTGTCTTATTTCCAGCGCCAGCTGCACAGGGCCCAGGCGCAGAGATGGATGTATTCAGCATGTGCTGTTGGATTTCTCGTCTCTAAGTTACATTCTTGTCCATCTGGTCTGAGGAGATTCCCAAGGTCTCAGCCTTCTGCATTGTCTGTGGGACAGAGTAAGTGGAGGGCAAAGGATTTGCACTGGAACAGAGGCCCAGCACGGAGTTTCCAAGGGTCCTTCTGAGTGCAGTATTTGACAGTAGAGGGAAGAGCAGTGGAGGTCTCCTCCAGCCCCCGGGCTTGGCCATTCTATTGGAGGCATGCGCCTTTGTCACGGGCTGGCGAGAAAGAAGGGAGGGAGGGTGGAGTGAAAACCACTTCCCCTACTCCCCAAATGTAACCTCCACCAGACAATAAGCTATCGTTTGTTTTGTTGTTTTGTTTGTTCATTAGGCTTGTTTTATTGACTGGTCTGTTGTCAGCACAAAAACTACTGCCTCATAGTAGACAATAAATATTGATTCAATAAATGAAAAAGAAACGAATATGTATGAACATTTATTAAACCTCTACAATGTGCCAGGCAATTCCGCATAATTTCTTCGATCCTTTTCTCCGTCGTGCAGTAGGTGATGTTCTCATCTCTGTTTTACGTCTGAGGACACGGAGGCTCAGACAAGCTGTCATCATCAGGACGCACATCTCAGGCTCAGTCCTGGCTCTTTCCTCTATGCCCTGAGGTATCAGGGGCCCAGTAGAAAACAGGCTAACCTGGTGTCTGGCAGGTGCCTCCTGTCAGCCAGAGCAGACCTAGGTGGGGCAGTTGGGCTCCAGACTCAGATGTAGGTTGAGGTGGGTGGTCGGAGAGAGTCCCGCCCAAACAGAACCTTTGGCTCCACTGAGTCAAGCAGGTATGACTTTCTCAGACCTCATTTCCTGGGCTGCTTGGGTTCACTTCCCCGAGCTGGACACGCTGGGCCAAAGCAAGGCCAAGTCATTGACCTGTGACTCTTGGCTCTTATCCTGCTGAGAAATGGTCCGTGTCCTTTCATGAGCTTCCTTGCTGCACAGGAAGAGGAGGAGGGGACCTTATTATGTAATTCTGGTTCAACCACTGACTGCATGACCTAGGCAAGTCCCATTTTGCTTCTCTCTTCAACACAGTTAGGAAAAGGGTGGCCATCTTTACCTGGCAGAAGCGTAGAGAGAATCAGAGACAGTGAAGTGTTCAGCCTAGTTTCTGTTGTATCAATAAGTCCCCCTACGTAGTAGTTGCCACGACTGTTGCTATTTGTATGGTTACTTTATCTGAAGCTCTCCAGCTGGTTTACCATGTCACGGGCTGAATGTGGGACCCAAGAAGAAGTAGGGACTGTGTGCTGACAGTAGTTCGAGAGCCCAGGGAGGATGGCGACGAGCTCTTCAGCTCACTCCCCGTCACACACTACGGCTCATAGTGACAGCCCAAGACTCAGTTGCTGAAAGATTGATCAATAGCGGAGTAGACATGGCCCTTCTATTTCTGTGCTTATAGCTCCATAGTGGGACCTCTGTAAAAATAAAAATCCAATGAGATATATTCAATCATAGCCTTTTGGAATGTGGATAGTGCTTGAAGCGAATGCAAGTTCAGAGCTGCTAAGGACCCAAAGACAAAATGAAAGGTGTGCGTGTGTTTGTTTGTTATAGTGTTTTATTTGTCTGTATGATCACTGTGCCTCTTTCATCCTGGGGTTTATAATTGCTCAGAGACATAGAAAATATTACATTTGTTTATATATACTTAGAAAAAAGTATGGGAAATATACACCGAGAGCCTACAGTGGTTATTTTGAAGTGGAGTGATTGCAGGTAATTTTTTTTTTCCCTCTTTGCTTACATATATTTTCCACTCTCCCAGTAGAGGACCATGTATTACTTAGGTATTTTATGTAGAAACGTAAAGGGACTCAACCTAAGATCTTCTAAATTATAGTTCTTTCGCTTCTGTACCAACCTGTGTTTTCTTTAAGGACGATTTCCAGGTGGCAAGGCCCTGTCTGAATTGAGAGCAAGAAGGGCACAGAGAAAAACATACGGTGGCCATCCACGCCTAGACACTTAGGAAGGGGCAAAAAAGGGAAAGAAAATATCGTTTATGGACTTCCATTACTTGCTACCCACCATGTGGAGTGTGGTAATTACACTCTTATTGAATCCGCACGAGAATACTGCCAAATTAAGCATTACTCTTCCCGTTTCACAGAAAAAGAGACTGAGACTTAGACAGGCTAAATTAGTTCCCCTCCGCCCCTCCCAAAATCACATATCCAGGAAATAGTAGTTATGCAGACTGAAGACGCTGTGATTTTAACCATGTCTCTGAATTGAACAACACTTAATGGCACCCAGCGGTGTATCTATTTACATATCTCTTCATCAACATTTCTCTGTGTATATATATTATGCATATGCTATAACCAGAATATACACATGTACACATCTGTGTGCATGTGCACTAATGACGTCAGCTTTCTAGATGCCCACAGGAAAATGAAAGGAGGAAGTAGGTAATAAATTGTTTCAACATGTGAATATGGTCACAGATATTTTTTTCTTATGACTCTGAATTACTGGGTTAAATGCAGGGACATTTGTTTTTGGGACTGGAGCACAGTCCTAGAAAGCCGATGCTGGAAGGAATCCTGGTGATCCGCCAGTAATTGTCAACCTCCTTCTTTCTTTCTCTCCTCCTTTCTCCCTCTCTCCCTCCCTCTCTCTTTCCCCTTCTTCTTCTAGTATTAGCAGAACATTTTGTCAAACACAAAAAAAGCCCAATGAACAAAACCAAATGCAAGCAGGTGGCTGAGGGTTCAAGGCTGAGCCTTTGTTTCGGTGCCCACAGGTACTTCTAAAGAGTCGTAGGCCTTAAAAACTAGATGGAAGGAGAACTGACTCTGGGTGGTGAACACACAATGTAATTTATAGATGAAGTGATATAGAATTGCACACCTGAAATCTATGTAATTTTAATAACAATTGTCACCCCAATAAATTTAAATAAAAAAAAAACTTAAAAAAAAAAAAATCATAGATCTAGACTTCCACACTTGTCACTGATAAGGAAACTCAAGACCAGGGGTGAAAAGACTCTTCACGTCTCTCAGAAACTTCTTAGCAGTAGTGAGGTGGCATTCAGGCACTCACTCACCTAAAAGCACTCTTCACTCGTTATTGCAATTATCTATTCAAATTTTCTCTTTTTCCCGATGAAAAATCAAGCACGTGGAGGACAGAGGCAGCTTCAGAACTCTTCTCCACGGCACCTTCTGTACCTCACTCGGAGGCAAGCACCTGGTGGGTGTTGAATGAATGTTGCAGAATGGCTAATCAGAGGGATGGACCCCGTGGATCCTTTCTGCCCAGCCCCATGCTGCGAGCTTATACTGCGTCCACTTGACGGGTCAATATACTCCCAGAACTAACAGCCCCTAACGGGAGATGCTAATTATCCCGAATAGTAATCTACCCGTCCCCATGCCCCTAGTCCCTGAGGCCTCTTCTCATTCCACAGCCAGTAGCTCCTGTCATTCAGCTGTCAGGTCCAGGGTTGAGATTTTTGTTTTGTTTTAATTCAGCTGACCCCATTTTTCATCCAGTGAATGAAGGGAGAAATCCATCTCTTTTCCTCTCCGCCTCCCTTTCCCGAGCTGGGGACCTCTTCCTCCCTGGTGTCTTCAGAGTGCTGTGCAATAGCTTTCCCTGAGGTCAGCTTCAGCCAGAAGTCTTGGTGAGCTCTGATGGTCTTGGGGTGGGGGTAGGAGCAGGGGATAGAGTGTACAGAGCAGAGATGACAGCCCACCCCCATCCTATTTAAACCGTGCAGTTTGGGGTTGTCCTGGTTTCACCCTCTTGATCTGCTATATTTCAAGCTGAGGTGCAGGAGAGGGGGCCGGCATCGGCATAGGGCCTGACTAGCTTGGGCTCGGACATTCCAGCTGCACATGAGTGGGCCAGCCTACGCAGCTGGCCTTGCCTCTCTTCTTGGCCAGGCAGCAGAGAGGCCCAGGCTGGGGAGCTCAGAGAAATCCTAGGGCCTCAGCTTCTTACTGGGGTGGCTTCTGGGCAGTTGTGGGCTGTTTTCTGTGCCCTCGAAAGTCAAAAGGCACTCTATTCTTCCAGAGCGTCTATAGACTACTTCTCTCCGTTGTGGGCAACTGGTTGAAGAGAACAGATGCTCCCGCACATCTGGACATCACCTTACACATGTTGATTTTCCTGGAAACCAAAACCTGGGTTCCCTGAAAACCAAAGTTCGTTTTACCCCCTTTCGAATGTTCTGGCTGGCAGTGGTAGGGTTTGAAGATCACAGATCATTTCAGAGTTACCCTCCTGGAAGGACCCTGACAAATCATTAAGCACCATTTCTCCTACCCCTCATTCAAGCATCAGCTGCACAATTCTGTTGTACCTGGGACGTTAGTGATTGAATGTATTCTTGAAATTGAGTCATGTCTTTTTCATTATTTTTATTTTTGGTTAAATCAATAATTTTAAAGTGGAAATTTATATTACTACCAGTAAATGGAAAACCAGGATTACTTGCTATAAATAGAAGACAGCTCTAAAAATCAATACAGCGATAATGTTTGAGTTATTCTAAGTTAGTGGGCCTTTGTACAGAGAACACAGATTTATAAAGTCTGGATAAAACACAAACAAACTTTAATGCTGCCTCCTAAGATTGAGTGGAGGAAGATAGGGATGATTCCTTTTTTCAAGTAAGAAAATTGAAGGTTACGTATTTTTTGTTATATACCAACATTAAAAAAGGATCGGTAAAATTCTTCCAATACCCTTTGAGTCCTCAAAGAGTCTGAGTCCTTTAACCACCAGTTCCAGTGTTTCAAGCTATCCCAGAAAAATGGCCACCGGTCCTTTTGTTTTACAGGGCCAAGTAGATATGGTCTTGACTCTTTATTATGTCCAGGCATTCTGAGACTTGGCACAGATAATCCACTGATCCTTGAAAAATACAAAAGTGAAAAAAGCTAGTCACGTGTTTATATTTTACGTGTAGCATTGGCATCTAAACTCAAAACTGCTTTATTATAATTAGATTGCATCAACCAATTTTATAGGTAAGGCCTATAGATTGCTAATTTTCTTAGTCTGGTTACCAAAGAAAGTCTCGTGCAGGCTGGTGTAACTTGGACAAAGACATGTTTATGATATTTGTTTGAGGGAGTGTTATAGGTTTCAAAAACGGAATTGTCTCAGGTGCCGCTTACCAAGATAATACTCAAGGAATTTTGGAGAAATTGATGAATTAAAAAAAAATGAATTCTGGGCTTAAAAATAAATAAATAAATAAATAAATGATCAATACAATGAAACCAAAACAATTTTATATAACTCTTGACAGATGCGTTTGCCTCTGGAAGGTTCTGAGGTGGAGCTTTGTTCTGTCTCTTTGAAAGTGGGGAGGTTGACAGATGTGACAGAATTGTCAAGAGAATATCAGCACTAAATGCAGCCATTCTCCATGAGTGAATTTGGAGGACTGAAAGAAAACTACAATATTCTTCCTTTTTTTTTCTTTTAATTCAGTGATTTAATTTTGATGTGCCCCACACTTTGGTAAATACCATGTACGCTCATAATCCAATAGAATGTTTTTTACCAGGGATTGTATCCTGGTCACACAGTAAATCGATGACAATGGTGAGACTTGACCCAGGACACTGGACTCCAGAGCAGGCTGTCCCTGCCCTTTAAACACACACCACCGTCCAGGAAGCAATTCATTTTTTAGGAGTGGGGTCTCATCCGGTAAAGATTTTGTCAGGAAAAAAAAAAAAAAAAGGTTGTATTACTTTTTTCACCATGACACTAGGCACCTGTGGTATTGTTAAGGTAGATATTAGGTTTCCAGCAATCTAGCTACCACTTCATATTTTTCTGCCCTACTGAAGACGTCCATTGGAATTAAGTGAATCCAGTGACTAGAATAGTGATGAAGTAATCTATGCTAAATTATAAAAACTGAAAAGTAAATCAGTCACAAGCATGACTCAACTTGGACTATTAATTAATAGTTTAATTGTTCATGCAATACTCACGTTAGCAAGTTACACCTTTAGATACACCCACCTATAGCGAGTACAAGGCCCTTTGGAGACTGAGAGCCTGTTCTTCCATGGCAATTTTCTAGACTTCAACTTTTGCTCCAGGTCAAAGAATCAAGGGACAAGCTCACTCCAGATTTTGTTAGAGGGGAAAGAGAGGCTGTGACTTGTTGAGTACCGCCAGTGTGCCCGGGACCGTGCTAGGACGGTGCTATGATCCCAGCCTCATGCACAGAGCTGTGGAGACAGCTGAAGCACTCTGCCCAAGTCACACCAGCTTGCACAGGTAGACGTTTGACTCAGGCTCGACTCCTCCTGATTCCAAAGCCAGCAGTCTTTTCACTGCAGCACAGCGCTACATGCTTAGAAGCATTTTGAGAGTAGGCTGTTTTTCTCACACCTGCTTTCCATTCTATCTCAGGGCCTAACATTTTGCCCAGCACATAGTTGCTGCTCCATAAATGTCTGCTAAGGGTAATAGTGATAGGAATGAAAGATGGGGGAGGTTGAGGTCCAGAAGAGAAAAGTAATGGAAAATAAGCAATGACCCCTGGCCTGGTGCTCTCTGGGCTTAACAACCTGACCTCAGGCTTCTTGGAGGTGAATGCTATAAACCTTTAAACTTGCGTCTTTTTTATTTATTTTTCATTTGGGAACTAAAATGAAGTGACGGAAGACAGGTTATCGATCAGTCTCCTTTTAGAGTCAAAGGTAGACTATCTGGCATCTTCCCTGGCGTGTCTGCAGATTGACAGAATTGTTCTCAAACCAGCATTGTTAAAAAAAGAAAAAAATAAATAAAAAATGAAACAAAAAAGCAAAGAGGAGGAAAAACCTGCTTTTCAAGAAGAGATGTGCCTGAGCCAGACTTAGACATCCTTTGAGACTCTCAGGGGACGCCTTCAACTCTGTCTCTCCTGGCCCCATTCTCTGACACTGCCTCAATCTTCTTTGTCCTGGGCCTGGAGCCTTTAGCCCCACTGCCCTCTCTCTCTGAGAAAACCTATTTCATTCTCTTCATTACACTAATAGTTCCATGGATTTCCAAGTGAAGCTCACCAAGAGCCCTTGATTGTCCTGCAGAGGTCAGGATGTTCACTTTCTGTGCCGGTGGCGACTTGGACCAGGGTGGCCAGACCCAAACCTGGTCCCATGTGGTGCCAAGTTCCAGGGCACCGGGCCTTGGATGTTCACTTTTCCTTTGAGCCCTGGATTGGGTTTATCATCCCAGAATACCCAGCAGAACCACTTATCTAGAACACTAATGGGGGAGTTAGGAATCAAGGGTTCAAATCCCACTTCCACTACGGCTGCTGTGTAAACTCCAGCAAGTCTTCCTTTCTCTCTGGTTCTCAAAATAATGAGTTTAGACTATATCAGTAGTTTAAAAAACTATGTTATTAGAACCTGAGGGCTGCCCTGAGGCATCCCAGGGGCCATCTAGGGAGGCAAATTAGGCACTTGTGCCAGTCACCTCCTGCAGAGTGTCTTACCTTTACCTGTTGGGTTTTTCTCATGAGATTTTTTAAAGGAATAAGTGGTTCTCTGTTTAAATAAAAGAGTTTGAGAAAACCACTCTTTCTTAGCTCCCTTTCAGCTAAGACCCTTCCCCTATATACACATATACACAAACAAACACAAAAACACATGTACATACCAAAAAATAATGAAAATGAACAAAGCACATCATTTTCCTAGTAGTATGCCTACTTTAGATGCTAGATTAACTGAGACATGGGAAGGAAGTTGACTAAGAAAATGCTTTTCTCACTGCTCATGCCTTCACAAATTCCATGAGGGAAGAATCTTAGAATTTTTGCTGTTGTAAGAGTCCAGTGGGCCAAGTTTGGGAGGACAGGGAGCAAAGTCTTCATGGATGTTTTTGCTTTTCTGAAATTTATTGCAATGAAGGATATATGTGTGTGTGTGTGTATACACAGATGTATATGTGTGTATGTACACATGTATGTGTATGTGTATATGCACGTGTGTATGTGTATAGGCATGTGCATATGTGTACATGTATGTGTACATGTACATAGGTGCGCACACATGTGTGCGTGTGTACATATATGTGTATATGGCAGACTTTTGAAAACCTGTTGGCCATATCATTATGGATAGAGCTACAAACTTGGTTAGACATCATCTTCCTTCTTTCTGACTCCCCCAATTCTTCACAGTTCTTCCTATTTCTTGTGAACCTGAGACTGGACTTGCTCCAAGGAGAAAGAATGACTGAACTAGAGTGATATCTATGAGGGTGAAGTGGGGAAGGGATGCTGAGAGGTAGAATTCATGGGATAGTGGAGATAGTGATAGAGTGTCTGTGTGTGGTGTGGCTGTGTGTGTGGTGTGGCTGTGTGTGTGGTGTGGCTGTATATGTTATGTATTTGTGTGTGCACATTTGTGTGGTGTATATGCATGTATATGTGTATATGTATGTGTATGTGCAGTGTATATGGTGTCTTTGTACATGTATGGTGTGTCTATGTGTGTTGTATGTGTGTGTTTTGTGTGTGTATGTGTCTGTGATGTGTGTGTGGTATGTGTGTTGTGTGTGTCTGCATGTTGTGTGTATGTGCGTGGTGTGTGTGGTGTGTGCGTGGTGGTGTGGTGTGTGTGCATGGTGTATGTGTATATGTATGTATGTGTGCAATGTGTGTGTGGTGTGTGTATGTGTATATGTGCATGTGTGGTGTGTGTGGTGTGCATGTGTGTGGTGTGTGTTTGTGGAGGCGTGTATGTATGTGTGTGTGCAGTGTGTGTGGTGTGTATATGTGTGTGTGATGTGTGTGTGTGTGTGTGTGTGTGTGTGTGTGTGTTTATGGTGGAGGGTTGCTGGAGGAGAAGGCTGAATGGGCAGAGTGGATATCGACTGAGGATTGAGCCAGGACCACTGACTATGAATATTGGGGCCAGTCCTCCAAATGGAAAGGAATGGAAGAGAAGAAGCAATTCTGGAGGAAAGGAAATACAGTAACTGATAGAACTAAGTCCCAAAAGAATGAAGAGGGGGGCTTCAAGGACCTGAATCCCACAGCCAGGGGCTGGCCTTGAGGTGGAAGGATGCCGTTGCCCTCCCAGACTCTCCTCCCCCCACCCAGGGCCCAGGTGAAGCAGGGCAGGAGGAAATGATGGGTGATGGTGGAAGAAAGGAAAGGGATTCTATACATCGATTTACTCAGTATTCTCAGGTAATTCTGAGGGAGGTGCAAGCTAGGCTGGGAGAAGAAAGAGTTGATTTAGATCAGGGGTGTTTGCCATGTATGGTTCATTTATATCACAGTTGCCACGGAGAGCATTTTATAACATAGACTGCCGGGTTGACCCCAAAACTACTGAATCAGAATTTCTGGGAATCTTTATTTTTTACACGCTCCCCAAGTGGTTCCATGTCTACCACTGTTTGAGAGTCACCATAGTTGAGAATATCCTTGGGATGATGAAACCACATAAATATTTTCCCAAAGGCCCTTCTGTCCCCACTCCACATCCTGGCTTCCTGTGAAAGGCAGAGCACGCAGCGTTTCCCTAAGTGTGTCCCACTTCCTTTAGGCCCACAGTTGGGTGTCACCATACCCAAACACTGACATCTGCTCACAGTGCAGCCAAGCTTGCTTCTCTTCCCTCCAGCAGCAGAGCCTAGAACAAGACCAGGCACCTTAGAGGTCAGGAGGGTCCGACCTCTAATCCACCTTGGCCTTGGCCCAAGCTATCCTCCTACATCAGGTAGGGTCTTTCTGCGATGGTAGGGAATAGGACCTCCTGCCTATCTCACTGGGCTATTAGGAGGGAGGAATGAGATCTTGAGTGTGAAATTGCTTCAGATCTGTCAGCCTCAGTTCCTTCGTCAGTGAAAGAGCACAGCAGCGTGCCCGTAGCGCAGCTATTCAGGGTTCACTCTTGTTTTCTCTTCCTTCCCCTCTCTATCTCCTCACTCATACTGCTAGGGGTGATGCTCACAGCTACCTAGAAGATGAGAATCAACATCCTCATCTTGCAGATGGAGGCGCTGTGCCTTATAGCACATGGACAACAGGTGGTAGGGCCTACATGGAAACACACGTCTGTCCAGAGTCCTCAGCTCATGCTGAGACACTATATGGATATAAACCTGGTCACTCAGGAACCTTCAATTCTGTGGCCCGATACAAAAGCCCAGGGTGCTAAGTGTTACAGTGGAGAGACAGGATGCTTGGTGTGGAATTATGGAAGGTGAAAGGAACGATTTGACTATGGAGGTCTGAGAGGGCCGTTTGGAAGAAGTGAGATTAAAACCAGGACATTCCGTGTGAGATTCTAAGTGGGTTCAGTAGGAGAGGAGAACGGACACATCATAAGCAAAGGGACAGAGGCGGGAGACTTCCATCCCCGCTTGGGAAGTGAGTGATCTTACAGGGAGTGTGAAGAGCATGGAGGTGGAATGGAGAGTAAGGAGCTGTTACAGGAGTGGATGTGGGAGGCCCCAAAGGCTATGCGAGGTTGGGTATCTCTGGGAAACAGCACGCCTGGGTAAGTGGGCATCCAACGGGCCTGGAAGCAGGAACAGATGGGCCTCTTTTGGGGTCGCCCAGCTGTGGAGCATGACAGGAAGACAGGGTCTCCTTCCCCTTCTATTCTCTAGCCATGCCAGAATACTTTCAGACAGGCTGTAGGGCCCTCTCAGCTGGGATCACCTTGCAAAAGAGCATCCATCCTGCCTGTTGCCTGGATTGAGCAAGAGGCTGGAAGCAGCATGAGGAAGCAGCGGCTGTGAGTCGGACCGCCCCCACGCCGGCTGCAGCCAGCCCTGGGGCCCCGGCGGGGATGGGAGCTTTTGCACAGGTTGCATTTGCCGTATATGCGCTGTACAGCCAAGAGGGGTGCAGGGCTGCCCTGCCGCACTGGGGGCTCGCAGAGTGCTGGGCCCCTGCCGTGGGTTCTCTTTCTCTATTGCTTCTTCCTCTACCCACCCCCTCCTTGTCTTGTCTCTCCTTCCCTCCTATTCTTTAGTTTTACTTCCTTCTCCTGCTCCTCCTTTTTAAAATGTGTCCTCCTCTTCTTTTCCTTCTTTCTTTACCTTCAGCTGCTTCCTCTCCCCCCTTTGAATCTCTTTATTAAGCTCTACATTTTGTTATTTGTAATGTGACTCAGGACACCCAGGTTTGGACCCGGTTCCCAGTGATTCACTAGAAGGCTTGACACTCAGCCCGTCTCTCTAGACCTCAGTTTGTCTACCTGTCCAGGAAGGCAGTTTGATTAGACAGTAGTTTGAGACAAAACGCCGTCAGGATGTCTCCTTCTAGAATTCCCTGCTTCTACTCCTTTACCTCCTCCATACAACTGTTTAATGACAGTTCCCCGGGCTCTCCGAATTCTTTTATGGCCATTGATCTAGACCCTGGCTGCCTGCTGGAATCACAGACTCAGATGCTAAAAAACTACTGTTGCCCAGACCCCATACTAGACCCATTCAAGGAGAATTTATGGGGGTGGGGCTCAGGCATTCGTTTTTTTAAAATTCCCCAGGTGATTCTCCTGTGTAGCCAGGATGGAGAATTACTGATTTAGAAGCAGCTGCCTTTAGTGAAAGAAGAAGGAGGAGGAGGAGAAGCTGCTTCTTATTAAAGGTGGAGGAACTGAGGCCCAGAATGGGGAAGGGACATGCCCGGGACCACATGGTGAGTTGGTGCAGACAGAACCAGAACCAAGCCGCTTGCCGTTAAGCAAATGCCACCGCCCGCCGTGGGGCCAGGCAGGAGCGCAGCCTCTGCCTCTGCCAGAGCCTGGCTTAGAGGCAAGGCCCAGACACAGCCCCATTAAGCCAGGCATGCCTTACGGGAATCGCTTCTGGCTCCAGCTTAGAAAACAAACAGAGTGCTTTGGTTTTCCTTGGCTATCTCCTGCGGTGGGGGAGCGAGGAGCGGAGCACCTGAGGACGCAGGTTACCTACTCTTCTCCCAGGCAAAGAGGGGCTGCCAGATGGGGAGGACCAGAGACAGGTGGGCAGGGCCACTTGTTGGGGTGAGGCGGGGAGGGCATGCCTTCAGCAGCTGCCAGCTGGCTGCCTGAGAATGCACCCCACACAGGGGCTGAGGCCTGAGGCAGAGGGAATAGGGCTTGGAACCTCAGCTTGGGTGGCGGTTTACCCTTGACCTTGACCTGCCTTCTCAGGTGTATGCAAGCTCCACTCCTTCCTCCCAGACAGTAGTTAGAGTGGAAGGAGGTCTCGACGGGGATCTTTGTTGTAGCTGCTGTGCAAGGCGTTAGGATAAGTTCTTTATACTTGACGTATAATTCTCACGTAGCTTCTTCACCGCTCACTGGGGTAGGGATGATGAGTTTGCCCACTGCACAGGTAAAGAAGCAGGATTGGTGAGATGAAGCCCACCACCAGGACACTTAGCCATGAAGAAACGTAGTAGATAATAACCCAAACTCAGGTTTGCCTGGTCCAAAGCTCGTCCTCTTAGCCACTATGCAACACTGCCTTCGTATGAATCAACAGACCTGGGTTGGTATCTCTACTCTTAATGGCAGGCCATGTGTCTTCAGACAAATTAATTGACTTCTCTGGTCCTTGGTTTTCTCCTCTGTAAGTTGATGCTTGTTCTGCCTATTTCACATGACTGGTGTCAGGATCAAATGAAAGTTGAACACGGAAGAGGTTAGTGAACAACAGAGAGTTATACAAAGTAAGAGATTATTGCTGTTATCACCAAACGCAGCTGTGTCTACATGCGGGGAACCACCATCACACATACACCTGTCCGCACTTGTGACCTTGGCCATCCTTGGCTACCTTTTTGGTTCCCAAGGACTCAGGTGGAGGAGTGGGGGGGAGAAAGGCAATAACAAGAATCTGTTTAGAAAACACTCCACATCGCTCAGATGGAAGTTTCTAGGTAATTATCATGGCACCTCATAAGTAAAACCTGAATGAAATAACATTATTCCTACCCTCTCCAGCCAGCATGCCTGCAGGTATTCTCATTGAAACAAAGGACAGCTGGGTACAATCCAAAGGGCAGGGCTTCTGAGTCAGAGAGCCTGGAGTTGAACTCCTGCTTCTTCCCCGTACTTCTTCCTCG
Source organism: Rhinolophus ferrumequinum (assembly GCF_004115265.2). NCBI lineage: Eukaryota > Metazoa > Chordata > Mammalia > Chiroptera > Rhinolophidae > Rhinolophus > Rhinolophus ferrumequinum. The sequence continues at coordinate 67,790,800 of NC_046295.1, read as the reverse complement.
GTTGCATGGAGAAAGGGCTGGTTACTTAGCCTCTCTGAACCTTGGTTTCCTCATCAGGAAGTTGGGAATAAAACACACCTATCACTTGATTGCTACAAACAATTAAACAAATGCCTGTCCATATCTCTGGTATAGGACTCTTCTCATGACATACTATTTACCTCTTGATATGCTGTCAAGTTCCAAAAGGCAATAACTGCTTCATTTTGATATGCTGCTGTATACTCAATAAATGTCAACTCCCGTTCTTTAATTCTCTCAAAGTCACTCCATCTTTACACTCCTACCTCAGACCCACTCCTAGCTCTAATTCAATACATTACTCAAGTAGAACCGAGAGTAGAGCTTGGAACCCCTGACTTATTGAGATGTCCGGTCTCTGCTACTTGTCAGTTGTTTGACCTTGGGAAACTCAGCTCACATCTCTGAGGCTCAGGCTCTCCATCTCTGAAATGACAACCATATCCCTCCTTCCTAGGCCCCTAAGTCCCTGCTAAGAGGATCAAATATGATACTGCCAGCGAAATCGCTCTGCAAAGTGTAAAGCATTTGGACAGTGGAGGGCAATGCTATCTGCAATGAGAACTCATCGTCTCTCAGACTGATATATTTGTCATTTCTGCTGGGCTCCGAGCACCCAACCCCTCCAGCCCTTTCACACTGTCATCTAATACCCAATATCCTCAGTACTTCACCTTTGGGTTGGAGCTCTCAGGCCTCGCCACCATCCCTGCTCTTCCCAAGTCATTCTCATCAGTGTCTCCTGGCTCACTTCTCCCGTACTCTGCAATGCCGCTCAACTGGAAGGCAGGGGACCAGAAGTCAAGTCTGGTATCCCATCTGGAACTCAGCTTATGTGAGTGGAAAATGAAGAGATTCCAGATGACAATAGAGCTCTCATGTTAGCACATTTCTCCTCAGTAGGTCTTAAAACAACAGGGACTGAGAGAGATGCAAGCGGCTTTCCTAAGGCCTTCAGCAATAAGGTCGATCGGGTGACAGCACTGTGTTTTGTTTGTGTCTGCACCCCGCCTGCCTAGCACAGGGCCTGGCCTGCACCCTATATTCTGAAAATGTTTGTGGAATGCATTCGGACACTGACTACATGTGAATTTGTTTATTTATTTTTTTTCCTGCGAAAAATTGGTGATTTTGAAATTGGATTTTAAGAAAGATTAAAGTTGTTTATATAAAACTCCTCAAACCATGGCTTTCAAGTCTGTTTCTCAGCGCTTAAGGGATCTGTGGCTAGACCTCAGGGGACAGCAAGCTGGGCAATGGAATAGCGGATGGCAGTGAGCGAGGTGTAGGATACAATCTGTTGGTCCCACTCTCCTCTGTTTTCCTATAGGCTGTAGGTGGAAGGTATTTTGGAAAGGTGGATTCAACTGCTTTGAAATGTTTGACAAGTAACCAGTTTAAGGGAATGAGCGCTATCCCGGATTAGGCGCTGAATATGGACCGGTGGGGAGTACGCGAAGACTCCGATTTGCAGTTCATTCTCCAATTTGGGTAGTAGCACTTTCTATATAACTCTTTCGGGCACTTCCGCAGGAACATGTGTACAAGTTACAGAAACCCACTGGCATCCAGCCAGAGCTAGGGGCCGAAACTCCAAGCCCTCTCAAGTTCTCTGTTTTTCTGAGGATAGCCCGTGGCCCCAGTCAGGCGGCCCCCTATGCCAGGTCTGGCATCCCTGGCCGCGAGTTGGCACATCTGGAAGCTTGGCTCAACTCTGGGCCAGGAGCTATTGGGGCAATCCAAGAACATCGCTGGGAAGCTGGAGAGAACTGTCCCAGAGGCTGGAGAGGAGCGGGGCACTTCCATGTTTGCTCAGGCATACAGGGAGCTGGTCGCCGGGCCAGGAGCAGGCCTTGGCATTCCCACCAAGGGTCTTCTGGCTCCGATTCCAAAACAAGCTCGGGAGAATGTTTCTGCGCTGGGAAGAGAGATAGGGGAATCCCTCTGAGGTGTTTTTATGCTTCATGACTTTTTATGTCCTTAAGACAGCCACAAAAATGTCTCTCGGCTCCATCTTCTTTGCCATGTTTCCCACTGATTTTGGCTCCTGGAAAATTACTGTTGTATTTGCGCCTGTGGTCTAGAAGCCTGGCCCCCGATGCCTAATCCAAAGTTTGACCTTTGGCGGCAAAAGGATAAGGCCTATGTGCCCTTACAGTGTTCCAGCACCAACTTCTGATAGTCATAAAAGCTAATCAGCTGCACCACCCAGAACCAAAAATGTGACTGTCAGAAACGTGGTAGATTTCATGTCAAATGTACATGAAATCTATGTAAAGAGGAGCCTATTCCTTTATTTCCAGGGTGGGTACATCTAGCAAATCACCCAGGAAAAAATAGAAAAATAAAAAGGGGGCCATTTCAGGGAAAGGCTTACCACTGTCCTGTCTCAGATCTCCATGTCCTTTGTCAATGACAGTTTTTGATGAGAAACGTGTGTGTGTGCATGCGTGTGTGCGTGTTTATAAGGGATACTGTCATAGGTGAGTCACTTGATTAGACACGGAGGGTTTCCGGGTTGCCTCCCATCTCCTCCTCACTGTCTGGGGACACTCCATTCTTCATGCAGATATTTCACTGCTGCCCAGACTCTGCCTGTTCCTTGCACTCTTGCCTCAGTGCAAGTTTCAGGGTCGATTAATCTTCGACTACTACACAGTCAGCCACCTCGTGCCCTTGGAGCATTTTGAGCACAACCAGCACGCTTAGTTTACAAACGAGGTCCTCTTTGGCAGCTCTGTCCCCAAGTGCCTCCTCAGGGAATGTGATATTGCTAACCCATTCCCCAGTCTCTCTGTTCGAACTAGACTCTGTCAAGTTCCTGTGAGGGAAGCAGCCGTGGAGAACTCAGTCCTGCCGTCCAAGTCACGTTGTCTTCGTGAGAGGCAGTGACAAGGTCTGTACTCCAAGTCCTCATTAGTACTTGTCCACTGGGTCCCGTGGCTCAGCAGAAGGTACCAAGAGGAACGTCAGAAGGCTCATCTTGACGTCACAGATCGTTCTGGGGCCAGCGAGTTTGTCAGCAGGTCCCAGCAAGGAGCTGGGAAGCTTCTATCAGCTCCAAATTCACATGAGGGAAAAACAAAATTCCATCATAATGTTGACCATCTGTGGGGTGAGGATGATTTTTCAAGAGAGGCCACCGGAAAGGGGGATAAGGAAAGTAAAGACTGTTGTCTTAAGGGAACATGATTTGAAAGGCATGGATGGTTCAGCTAAACAACGGAGCATATGGCATAGCAGTTCATTATTCTACCTTGCCAAGCTTCTGGGTTTTAAGCAATTTTAAGCTTCTTAATTTTTTAATCTTATTTTATTGTGGTAAGAACACTTAATAGGAGCTCCACCTTCTTAGCAAAATTTTGTTGTGTACGGTACGGCATGGTTAACTACAGCCACAACCTTGTACAGCCGATCTGTAGAATGTATCTGTTCTGTAAAATTTAAACTTTAGGCCTATTGGTTGGCAACTCCCCACCCCCCTACCCCCAGCCGCCGGAAACCACCATTCTACTCTGATTCTATGACTTTTGACTATTTCAGGTTCTTCGTATAAGTGGAATCATACAGTATTTGTCCTTCTGTAACTGGCTTATTTCACTTAGCATGATGTCCTGAGGGATCATCCATGTTGTCACAGTGCAGAATTTCCTTCTGTTTTAAGAGGGAGTAATGTCTCGTTGTATACATATTCCATATTTTCTTTAACCGTTCAACTAGTAATGGACATTTAGATTGTTTCAACATCTTGCCGATGGTGAATCAAAAATCACAATGAGATATCACCTCATACCTATTAGAATGGCTGTTATCAAAAGAACAAAGCACAACAAGTGTTGGCCAGGATGTGGAGAAATTGGAACACTTGCACACCGTTGGTGGGATTGTAAAATGGTGCAGCCACTATGGAAAACAGTATGGACGTTCCTCAAAAAATTAAAAATAGTACTACCATATTATCTAACAAACCCTTTTCAGGATCTTGAAGAAATATTAACACTGCTATGTTCACTTAAGCTTGTTTTTTCTTTAGGACTGTCTGTTTCAAAACTATGTCATAATCAACAAAAGAGAGTATCAGTTTCCGTTTATGCTATAATCGTGAAACCCATGAGTATGGAGGTCTCCCCTCACTTCCTGCAAATCTTCCTTGCTTTGCATCAGAAAACTTGCCGGATGGTTCTTAGGATATGTATTTAGATGAGCTAATATTCAATTTAAAATAGTTCCAAAAAAGCTATATTGCTGTCTAACACAGAAACTACATGTGTTTTTTTTTTTTTTTAAACTGGATGATTCAAAAGATGAGCATCAAGGTTATTCCAAAACTTATATTCTTAAAACAACCCTGACGAACGGGACCGATAATGGTCTTTAATAACTCCAAAATGTTACGTGTTTTTCCCAGAATCTATAACGTGGCTTTGTTCATATTTTTCTAAGTTAGTTTTAAAGCTGACAATGAACTTGCATTTTCTCAGACATTCTTGCAGTGATCTTTGACCAAAAGTAATAAACATAGTAACTTGAATTGATCTGATTTTGAAACACCTTATTGAAATGAAGTGACAGGATTTATTAGGCCCCTTTATAGGCAATGGATCTAGGAGGATCTTATAAACCACCAAAAGTCTATGTCACCTTTTTACTTTATTAAAAATTATGTAATACATATATAGACTCTATTATAGTTTTTTTATTGTAGTGTAAATTAATAAATCTTTCTTAGAGGCAAATTATAAATATGTTATCAAAAGACAACTTATTTTAGGAAAAAATGTTCATAAAGGAATAACATGTAAGGTTGCTCGTGACACTGTAACTATAAAGAAAATGAAAGGAAATCATTGTACCACTGAAGAAAGCCAGTTACAAAACTGTGTAGGGGATGTCTGAATTAACGCGCTTCTAGCTATAGGGGTGTGAGTGTCTTTCCTGAGAGCCACAGCGGAAATCTTGTAAATCAAGAAGACACACACAGAGACTAGGGACTTATTGGCAACCACAGATGCTATTCTCTCTACCTTGCGGAGGCCCATCACCTTTTGCCTGTGCTTCTGGAGTAGAGCCTCTGCCCCAGGCCAGTGTTTCCTCCCGCCGCCTGTCTTCCTAGAGGAATCTTGGTATTGCCAGCTATAGTTCCTGAGACAAAAGTATGGTTGGGCCACCTCAGGTCCAGTTTTTACTCTTAGTCTACGCAGCTATAATTAAAGGGATAGGGTTGCCTAGGAAAACCATGGTTAGAACAGCCCAGTGCTATGTATGTTGGGACCAGTTCTCAGAAAGTGGAGTTCTAGGATGGGTAGAACTCACAGTATGTCATACTATCATGGATCTCGTGTGTGTGTGTGTGTGTTGGGTATTTATTCAAGCAACAATGACTGTAAGAGTATATACCAAAATGCTAGCGTGTTATAAGTTGTTTTCCTTGTGTTGGGTCTGGCAGATTTATATTTCCCTCTTTTTTCTTAAATTTTATATATTGAACATATTTTATTTTTACAATAAGAATAATGTTTAAAATTATATACAGTAGATTCATTTTCATGGCGGAAAAAGGTATTACCCATTTATTATAGAATGGGAATGAAGAAACAGGAACAAATTACTCAAAATTATACAGATCTGAGATGATCAGAATTTTTGGCATATTTTCTTCCCAGATAATGCATATTCTTTTATATAATGAGGAACATAATATGTATTTTTTAAATTTTTCAGCTTTTTTAAAATTACATGCTGAAACCCACATCTTTCCTTACAGTATCACAAACCTTTTGCAAACATTTTAATGTCTGTATAGTGTTTTATATTCCAGACTTTATTTAACATTTCTCCAGTGTTGAACATTTAGGCATTTCTAATTTCTCACTTACTTTGAAGACTGCTAAAATAAACATGGGCTTTTGCATTTTAGACAAAAATAATCTTTTATGAAGTCTGGTAACTAAAAGGAATTCTGGAACCTACCAAAAATGTTGTACTTCTCTGGTAGATCTTACAAACCAGTCTCTTCTTCCATTGTGTTTGTTTTATTTTTGAAAGCCCTGTCAGTCTGTGAGCTCCCTCTGAGGTTAGTGCTTTAGATGTCCTGGTTGGTACCCTGCAGGCAGGTCATCAGGAAGCCACCTACAGGCCAGACAATTACACTCCGAGGAGAATTCGTCCAGAGGCCAAAGCTGTTGCCCAAGCAGTTAACTGGGGTTTGACCACAGGCGCAGAGTTTGCCCCCTTGATAGGTTATTCCATTCACCCTCAGGTATCTGGGGATCTGGGACCAGAGAGGATTAAGCAATGAAACTACAGATAATCGAGGGAAAAGTACAAGAAAGCGTTTTACCTTTTTCTTCTAGCGTATCCATTTCAGTAGAAGATAAATTCAGAGAGATGTGATATTTCCCACTTCGTTATTTTTCAAGCCTGTGATTCCATGTAGGATCTGATGAATGGTGAATTTCCCACCAGACATGAATAGAAATTTAATTCAAACTAGACCATCTGACAGCCAAGAGGATCCTTAGAAATAAATGCACTATAGAGATATGAAAGCTTAGGAATGGGGGTAGGTAAGGGATATTTCACAGCAAGTCGTTCACTGGAAAAATCAGCCTCAAGGAGCTGAGACTCAAATACTGTGTTTCCTCGCATCCAAATTTCCTCACAGCCATTGATTTTAAGAGCCACTTCATTTTAGCTGCCATAAAGAAAGAAAAGAAAATGCTGCCAACTGAACTACAACCCAATGTTTTCTTATCAATTAAATTTTTAGACTTACTGAAAGAGCTCATGTATTCTGATTATAATTTTATATAGTCCATCACTCTTGTGATATAAAAGTAAAAGAAATGCTCAGATATTCATAAAACTTCTTCACGTTCAGCTTCTGCCTTTTCTGAATCACTTTTTGACTCAAGGTTATTGAATTCTGGGTTTTCCATGTACCGTTGTCCTCTTTGCCAGCTAAAGGATTGGTTGTATTGCGTTTTTTTTTTGTTGTTGTTCCCACTCATAGTTTTTTTTTTTGTTTTAAACAGCTTTATTGAGATATAACTTACTGAGCATACAATTTGCCTGTTTAAAGTGTGCACTTTAATAGTTTTCAGTACACTCACAGAGTTGTAACTATCACCACAAACAACTTGAGGACATTTTTAATCGCTTAATATGCACACACCATCCATTAGCATTTACCTGTCCTCCTCTCATTTCTCCACTCCTCAACAACCGCTAATCTATTCTGTCTCTGTAGATTTACCTATTCTGGATGTTTTCTAGAAACGGAGTCTTATCACAGGTGGCCTTTTGTGACTTGCTTCTTTCACTTAGCATGTTTTCAAGGTTCATCCGCGTTGTAGCATGTGTCCGTCCGTATGTCACTCGTCTTCATTACTGCGTTTCTTAAAAGAAGACTCTGTTGTCAGCGAAGCCTGTAAGACAGCAGTGGGGACTCATGTTCCTTCCACAGTTAGTTCATAAGTAGTTTGTGGCCTCCGACATTGAAGCTTGTCTGTATCCAAATGACTTACGAGGAATGATAACCAAGTTCACACAGGTACACGCAGTGACATCTGCTCCCTTGGTGATGGAAACTGTTCCTACGTCATCATCACTTGTGGGACACGTCTCAATTTCAGATATATTTAAAGTATGTATTTTAGAATTAACAAAGCATGGAATCTATCTTTAGTACTTTCCCTTAGATCTGGATAAAAAGAGTTCACTCAGCACCGACAGCGAGACTTGGGACACACAGACCAGGAATGGAAGGGATATTAGAAGTCACGAGTCAAGTGCCACAACCAGAGCAAAAGTCCCCTCCAGATTTGTGCTTCTCTGCCCTTGGGCACAGGAAACACCCAGAGAATGTTTCCAAATATGAACTCAACTGGACTTACCATGGTGATCACTTCTTGGGGTATATACATGTTGAATATATATCAGTACACCTGAAAGTAATATAATATTGTTTCTTAGCTATATTTTAATAGAAGTCGTTTTAAAATGATAGGCCAATCATCCTCACGCATATGGATGTATAATTTATAAATAAAATATTAGCAAATCAAAAAACTAATTTAGTCATAGGTCACAACCCTGAGGATCCTTTTCCAATAGGGCTGGTGTAGAAACTTTCTTTCTCTCTCTTTTCGTCTTTCACTCTTTCTTTCCTTTTTTCCTTCCTTCCTTCCTCCCTCCCTTCCTCCCTCCCTCCCTCTTTCCATCCCTCTCTCCCCCCACTTCTTTTTTTCTTTCTTTCTTTTTTTTTTTTTTCCTTAGAAACTAATCCAGGACTGGGAACCACAGCTCTAGCTCATTCCTGACAGGTCAGCCAGAAGCAGCCTGAGCACCAGGAGGCATTGTTGTAAAGTGAGGTCAGTAGTGAATTTGGAGACTCCAGATCGGGTTTCCAGTCCTGATATGGCCACGCAGGAGGAGTGTGACCGTGGGCCAATTATTAAGCCTCTCTGTGTTTCAGTTTCATCCTCTGGACAATGATAGCCCAGAAGAGTTGTTGTAATAACTATGTGAAATCACGCATGAGAGTGCCTGGTGTTTATAGGTGATACTTCTCCCAGTCCCAGCTGCCCTGGCTCAGGCTTTCTCTGGCTTGGGTCATTACCACCACGCCTCAGTGCCTATGACTTCAAATCTGACTTTTTAATTTTATGCGAGTATCCTGTTCCCCATGTGGCAATTGCCCCCCTCTTCTGATTCTGTGATAGTCAGTGGAGTTCTCCAGTTTGACCCATTTGGTCTTTCCAAAGCCCTGAGCTGTCTTTAAAACTTCTATCTGAGACTCTGCTGGGCTTCCTGGGCTTTGGGAACTGAACATCAGAGTTCAACGATTCACCCTCCAGGGCTTCCCTGCATGTTTATTTGCAGGTCCCCCATGTCCCCACCACATACACACATTACATGTGCCACTCTATCTACTATGATGTCCATAGGTCCAGACAGAGAGAAAATCGGTGCAGGTAGAACTGTCAAGTGAACATGAAGTTGCCAATGTCAATTTGTGAAACCAGAATTTCAGTTTCTTTTGTTTCACCGTTGTGTAAACGTGCAGAAATGTCGGTGAGCAAGCGGCCAGATAGAAAGAATAAGACACCTCTGAGCTACCTATCAAATAAAACTTCCCAGTGGTGGCCATGCCTCGTTGCTGTGTTTCATCACCCATGGCCGTGCATTTAGGACATAAAGAGAGATGAAGGATGGTTGTGTTTTGGAGATTCCAGTCCAGTAGGCGAGCACACAAGGACACACACAAATGCGATACACCATGATGAGTGTTTTCATGAGGAAAAGTGGAGAAAGCGGTGGGAACAAAGACTGTGCCCCCGACCCAGACTGGGTGATGGGCTGGGGTGAGAAGATGTGTCTGCTTAGATTAGTAAGTAGTTATTCAGCGAAAGACTACACTTTGACTTGACCTTCCATCTGGGCATGATTTTCTGGTTTTATAAACAAAATACAAATATCTGTGCATTCGTTTGTATCATATTTAGTGGATGTTGTATGCTATGTACTGACCTAGATGTTGGGTAGTCAGTCGACAAGAGAGAAACGGTCCCCATCATTGGGGGGAGGTGTAGCTTGTCAAATGCAGCTGAGAGATATTCAACCAACAGACATACCTGGACAATTCATGTTGTGATAGGTTCTATAAAGGGAACAATTGCATCTTATGAAAAGGAACATCAGGAAAACCCTAACTGAGTTGATGGGGACGGGGCCATTTTCACGTAAGAAGGACGCTTCTTCCTGTTTCCTAACTCTTATTTAATTAATTCATTTTTAAGTGCCATCGTGAGACATTTTCTAATCGCTCGGATTTTCTAATCAGAATTGGATCTGCACCTGGGATACAGATATCAGACTGGGCTCAGCAGGAAATTAAGCCAGCTAGGGAGGCTTACTAAGATGTCACATGACAAATTGATCACGTTTCCAAATTTCAAATTTACTTTCCGATCTCTCATCACATTTGTTACTCACACCAACTGCCTAGGGCAGGTATAATGATTACCCTTATATTACACATAAGGAGAGAGACGCTTTCAGAGTTTCCCATGATGTGGCATGCACGCACGTATGAGGTGTTGGAGCATGTATGCAAACCTGAGCCTTCTGACGTCCCGTCCTTGGTGTGAATGCAGTTAGCATCAGATAATAGAGGTCAACTGTGGATTAGACAAGAAGGAATGAAGAGGGTTGTGGAGAGGGTTTTGGATCAAGAGAGGCTTCCTAGAAAAGATGGATTCGAGCTGGGCCTTGGAAATGAGTAGGATTTGAATACGAGGGACTAGGTGGGTGACAGGCAAGGAGATAAGGTGAAGGGGTCTACCACGTAGCGGGAACAGCTCAGGCAAAAGCTCAGAGGTGCGAAATCGTGAGCTCTGTTGGGGGATGAGTCCGCAAGGGATGGTTTGTGGAGAGAGTAGGGCTGGAATACTGGTCGGGCCTGTGTTGTAAAGAGCTTTGGCCTTTTCTGTGGCCCGTGGTGAGTAATTAAGGACCGTTCAGCAGGTGAACAGTATAGGAAGAGCTTTGCTTAGGGCTGACACCCTAAGCAGGATAAAAGAGCGAGAAGTTTCTCTTGGCCTCCTGGGAATGCCCAGTACTTCCTTCTGCCACTGATGTTGAATGCAGGTGGCTGGTTTTAATCTACTCTGCGTAGTGCCCTGGGCTAGCATTATTACTCAAATCCAAGGACCAGTGGTAGAGATGAGATGACTAGCTTTTGGATGCGAGTTTTAATCTGATGTTTGACTTAACATGTTACGGTGGCCATAGAGGGCAGAAGCCATCTGTGGTGTTTAGGTTCTCCGGCTGGACCAGGCGGGAGGAGGGGAGGAAATACCATCCCCTGACCTGGGAAGCCACCTGCCCCTGTGTTCTGCTGCTTCTTCCTATGTCACAGCTTCCACGTCCACCCTACCTTCCCGTCAGGAGGGCCCCAAACGGGAGCCTGATCTGTACCACATATTGTCCACATGTGTTGCAATCGTTGCTTTCTTTTAGTTCTGTCTCGGAGCTCATGCAGTATGGAAGTTGAAGCTTTTGGAACAGAGTCACCTGGGCAGCTTAGAGACAGAAGCAGGCACGTTTCCAAAGAGGCCTGGGACCTTGGCCATGGAGCCCTGAGAAGTGAAAGCCCGCTTTCATGTAGAACTTGTGTAGGGGGCTCACATCGTAACAGATTGGAGAGTTACTAACCACTTTTCAAAATTGTACAGGGGCTTTACAGTTTTCAAAGGGATTCTGCAAACGTTCTTTTCCTTTAAGCTCAGAAAACCCCAAAGAGGTAGGAGTTCTCATGCCTGCTTGACAGATAAAGAAACTGAGCCTCCGAGAGTCCAAGGGTCATTCAACTCATACAGCAGGAAACCTGGGACTGGAACTCATGTCATCATGCTCTAAACATAGCGTTCTTTCCATGACACCATGCTGCCTTGCAGAAATCAGTGAAAGGCTGCAAGGGAAAGGTGTTTTTGGCACCTCACCATGGAAGGGAACTCTGACCACATTTTCCCATGGAAACATTTTTACCCATGCTTGTTAAGATCTATGGCTCAAATAGTAAAGCACTGTATTTCAGCCTTCCAGTCAACTTAGCTACGTTCCACATAGTACCTACTAGGCAGGACGATAACAAAATAAAAAAGCATTTTTTCCTCCTTGGGGGAAGAACACAGATATTTGCAGAAGTCACTCAAAAACAGGAAACTCCATCTTTCTCCCACCAGGAATCACTTTTCTTTTCCTTTCACCAGGGTGTCCAACCCACATTAGAAATACTCTGTCACTGAAACAGGGAGGCAGCCTCCACAATGGTTAAAGTTTTAGAGTGAGACAGACCTTAGTCCAAATTTAAGCATCTAAGCTGTGTGAGTTAAAAAAACAAACAAAACCATTTTGGCCTTTCTCTCCTTGCTAAAAATCCAACTAACACTGGCCAAAAAATGTATTCCATGCATCTGCCTCCCTGAGACAATGCTTTCCTCTCGGAACTCCGCTCTGACTCTCTGCCTGCCTCATGGAGGGCTGGTTCTCGTTATGGGAGGCTCTTGAAACAGCAAAGTAATAATTTGTGAAGTAAGGGCCCATGAACTGCTTGGTTTAGCAAATTATGACTTTAGAAAATAATATTTGAAGCTGGTGTCAAAGGCCTGGTTAAACAGGAAGTGCCTGTGTCTGCCCAAGCCAAATCTGCTAGCCATCCCCTCTGTACCTCTTCCTTGTCCCCTGGCTCACCTACGTTCATTCCTAGGACCTCCCTGAAGAATCATCATTATCAAAAATCACAAGAGCCTCTGTTATTTAGAGTCCATTTTGGGCCAAGGATAGTTAGGGTCTTTCTGTCTAATTACTGCCAGTCTTCACAATTCTGTAAGGAAGGCATTACATATGACCTGGACTTTTAAAGCCAAGGAGATGTGTGCTGAGAGAGGTTTAGTAACCCACCCAAGATCATTGTGCTCTCTTTTCTGTGCCATGCCATCCCAAAAGACTGAGTCTGCTCTGCTGGCGTCTCTGGAGCAAGAAGTTAGCCTTTTTTGCAAAGTGAGATGCCCTAGAATTCCTGAATTTGTTTTTTTTTTTTCTTTCTTATGCATAGTTAATACCTGTACCAACACACCAAAAATATCATGCTCTGCCAGAGCGAATACAGAATGTAATGGCAGACAGACGTGGGTTTGAGTCTCAGCTCAGGAATGTACTTGCTGTAGGACAGGAACAAGTGGTCCAGCCTCAGTTTCCACATGTGTACAATGGGGCTCATCCGCTCCATTCCCCTCCTGGTCCACCTCCTTCCCTCTCGTCCACGTCCCCCTCATCCTATTTATTTATAATCGTAGTGATCTCCTCCCAGTGTTGTTATGGAGGTTAAATGAGGTGATAAATGTGAAAGGGATTTATAAAGTCTAAGTAATGACGATGGTGGCCCTTGCTAATGACAATAGTTAGTACCTTTTTGATCTCACAAACATATTAGCTGCTGCCTCCAGGTAGGGGATAAAGACAGAGCCTCATTCTGTTTTATCCCTCAATCACTGTACCTGTGTCCTAGACTCTCTGAGTCTGAAAAAACAGACATCTAGAACATTGGAGGCCAACTTTTATTCCCTCAGGACACACAGGAAGGATGAAATCAATGCAGGACACACTCTCCTAGTTTCCAGGTGCATGACTACTCGCTATAGTTCCACTTCCTTTTTCTCCTGCCCAAGAAATAATATTTATATGCAAATAAGCGTGAAGGACATTATAATCACATGGTCTAAATCACTTGTTCTCAGATTGCGGTCCGGAGACTAGCAGCCACATGACTATCTGGGAAGTTGTTAGAAATCTAAATTCTCAAGCCCCACCACAGACTCTAATGAATTAGTAACTCTGGGGGTGGGGCTCAGCCATCTGTGTTTTAACAAGAGCCTCCCACCAGGTGATTCTGATGCATGATAAAATTTGAGGACCATTGGTCTAGATTATCTAAAAAGCCAAACATTCTTAAATATTTTATCTTTATTATTTGTGGCTAATCACTCCTGACTCCTGACTCAGTAGGTCATAGCACCATTAGTGAGAACTGTACTGGATCCCAAAGCAGGCTGCATATGAGAGCCAACAGGTGGCCTTTGGCTGCGAGTAGTAGTAACTTCGAGTCAAATCGATATAAAGGATGAGGAAATTATTATCTTGTATTACCAGAAGTCCAGAGGTAGGGTGGAGCCAAATGTGGCATATCAGAGGTCCAGCACTGGTTCCGTGTAATGCCCTTGGTTTTGCTCCCAGCTATGTGCCAGCTCATGGTGTGAACATGTCTGAATATAATGCTTAGAAGCCTTGCAGCAATCTTGTGACCGCCATGAGGCCACCATCTTGGTACTGGCCTGAGCCAGCACACAGCTTGGAGCAAGATGTGGTGATCACAAGATTGATGCAAGTCCTCTGAGCATTACATTCAGAGATGTTCAAGAGAGGAAATGGACTCTCTTTCTGTATTCCCATCTTAGGAGAGAGAGGAAACCTTTCTCAGGAGCCCTTCAGCACACTCCACCTTCAGCCGGCTCACGTGCCCACCACTGAAGCAACAATTGCCAAACAACCATTGGCTTTGAGTGTATGCCTAGCTGTTTTCTGAGGGGTTGACCCCTAGTCAAAATCTAGATTCTGTCACCAGAAAAAAAAGGAATAAATTCCAGAATTATATTGATATCCCAATGGGAACCGTTTAAAAAGACAGCTTACAAGGGAATTTGTTTAGCAATTCAAAGGTAGAGAAGAGGCGTGGGATGGAGGTGGTGCAGTAGAGGCTGGGCCTCACACTCTCACTGCCTGGGAGACAGCACCTGGGGGAATCTTCTGGACTCTGTCTTGCTCAGGTCTTCCAAACTCCCTCTTCCCTGTGCCATGGCCATGGCTTTTGTTTTCTTCCCAGAGCTTCCTTCTTTGGAAGCACTTCCTTCTTTGCTTTCCAGTCATCCCCTTGTCTTGTGACTGGAGGTGCTGAGGAAAGGCCACTGGACAGGAAGTCAGCAGAGCTGGGTCTCGATCCAAGATCCTTCACAACAATCCTACATTTCACATTTAGCCCTGTGGCAGGTCAACTCCCCTTTCTGATCCTCAACTTTCCTCATCTGTAAAGTGAAAGTAATATCATCTGCTCAGATGTGTTGCTCTAAGGATCAAAAGAAAGAAAGAAAAGGAAAGTGCCCTGCAAACTGTAAAGTGTCACGCATGTGGGCAAGGGTGTCAGTGATGCCTACATGGGTCAGGGCGCCCCGGTGGTGGTGGTGGTGGTGGTGGTGGGTGTCTGTAGCGTACACACACACACACCAACATACACACACACAAACACACACATGCACACACGCACAGCCCTACCTCACTGGCAGTTGTCTGGTCCTGTTGTAAGGGCCATTGAAAGGGAACTGAAGTTCTAGAAGAGTGAGTGCAGAATACTGACACTCGTACAGGCTGTAGAACGGGGTGAGGTGATGAAGATGATGAGCATGACGATACCACCACCACGTAGGAGTGTGTAATGCCCGCCTCACGGAACTCACCTGGCGTCATGGAGCCTCACAGCAACTCTCTGGAGACTCTGCTACCATCCCTGTGGCGTCCAGGAGAAAACTGAGCCTCCGAAAACCTGTGGAACTTGCCCAGGTTTATAGGCTGGTGAAGTCCCTCTGCACTGAAGTGGAACATGGAACAAGAAGGCGACGGTGATGGGTGTGAGCCTTACATGGGGGCCTGAAGTCTGAGTTTGCAGGACCGAAAGAACATATCAGACAAATAGATACGTGTAAACAAAAGCACTGCTGTGGGAAGATGCCAAGAGTGGTAGGAAGAGAGGAGTGACTCTGGCCTGGGCGTTTATTCACTCATTCCCTCATTCATGCATTCATCCGAAAATATGTTGAATATCCATTAGTTGTGCTAGGCTCTGGGAACTTTGTGGTCCAGATGGGGAGGCTTGGAGGGGGGACTTTTGCCGTTCAGACCTGCAAGCTGCCTACCTTCTCTCCTGGCCAATAATGATGGAATGCGGACCACCACTGCCACATTCATTAGCCTTTCCATTCAGTAGAAAAGTCTGGCTTGGTTCTGACTACAGACTCAGCCTTAACCCTGTGGTGTGACCCCAGACAAGTCGCTTTCCTTTCTGTGCCTGTTTCTCTGTCTGGGAAGCAGAAGATTCACTTCAGTGTTTTCGAAGGGCCCTGTCTCTGCCTCCGAGGATGTCGGCTGACAATACCCCAACTCTGCATTTGAGGGGGGCAAGTTATTGAGGGGCTGGATGGCTCTCAGTTCTGACTCCAGCACTGTTGTTCACCATCTCTGTGAGTTTAGACATGATCATTGACCTTGCCCTTCCATTTCCTCAAGTGCAACATGAACATAATAATTCTAACTTCATGTGTTTCTATGAGGGTTAAAGAGATCGTGTATGTAGAACACCAAGCACGGTGCCCAGCCTTTACTGCGTTTCCTCTAAAATAAGACCTAGCCGGACAATCAGCTCTAATGCGTCTTTTGGAGCAAGATTTAATATAAGACCCAGTCTCATTTTACTATAGTATAAGACCGGGTCTTATGTAATATGATATGATATGATGTAATATAATACCGGGTCTTATATAATATAATATAACATAACACTGGGTCTTATATTGTTTTTTGCTCCAAAAGATACATTAGAACTGATGGTCCGACTAGGTCTTATTTTCAGGGAAACAGAGTAGCATGTGCACATGGCATGGGACGTGTTTTTCTCAATACCATCTCCCCAGAGCAAACCCGAGAGTTCCTCTAGGTCTAAGAATTATTTTAATAGATGAGAGAACTGGTATCCAGAGAGGGCAGTTGAGTCACAAGGGAAGTCAGAGCACAACCCACGTTCAATCCCAGGTCCCTTTCCTCTCCAGAACCCAAGAGTCACTGAGTCCCTCCCTTTCCTGCAGGACTTGGCTGTCCCCAGGAGGCAAGTTGAACCCTAGGGGCAATGAAGTAAGTCATCACCTCTTTATAGAGCGGAGAGTGTTCTGAAAGGGTAATTGGACTTCTCTGGTCTGACTCTCTGGAGCCTTGGAGATGGCCACAGCAGTCCCCTTTCTGCCCTCTTCCCACCTTCTCCCAACTGCATACCCATCCCTCCCTCCTTTGGCTACTGATGGCTGGGGGAACAGGGATGCTCTGTGCCTGCTCGCAGCCAAGGGCCAGTGCTCTGGTTTGTCTCTAGGGTGGCCCTGGCCAGCGTGTTTCTGGGTGGAGACCACATGAGGAGGTCAGTCCTCACACCTCCATCTTCTGTGGTTTCTCACCTAAACAACGGAGTCCCAAGTAACACCCACTTGCCTGTGTATACTCGGAGGGGAAGGGGAGAGAGAATTGGAACTGCAACTTGGTGGGATAGAAAGAACTTTGGATTTAAGTCTGACAGCTCAGCTTGCCAGGCCCTCCTCTGTCGCTTACTGGCTGGAGGGCTTTGGAGCTGTTTCTTTACCTCCCCAGGCCTCAGTTGCTTCATGTGTAAAATGGGAACCAGAATATCAGCCTGGCTAGCCTCTTGGTGTTTTGTGAGGAACTGAGTGAAGTCATTCAATACACACTTACTGACCACCTACTATGCACCCAACACTATTCTAGAACCTGAGGATGCAGCACTGAACAAAACAAAATGCCTCCGATCTTGGGGCTTCTGTTCCAGCGAAGGTGGGGAGGAATGATGATAAAGGAATAGATGTACAATATGAGGTCAGAGAGTAGTAATATGAACTAGAAAGGAAGAAAGAAGTGGGTACATGGATAGAGGTTGGGGGATGTCATTTTAGTTCAGATGTTCAGGGAATGCCTCTCTGATGGCACGACTTCAGAGTCATTGAAGTAGAGTCAGCAAGGGGAGAGAGAAAGGGCCTGTATCTGCAGCTGTAGTGGCGCCCTGGATCACGTAGGTCTTACAGGCCGTGGTTAGGAGTGGATGGATATGAAATGCCACGTACACGGTACAGTTATAGCCCAAGGTGAGCACCTCTGGCCAGTAGCCACTGCTCCTTGTACTGGAAACAACATATTTTACGCACAGAGAGCAAGGATTGGGCCAGACAATTCACATCACGTTAAACCTTTAAACCTCCTATCAAAGTGAGAGTGCTTATTCCCATTTACACAAAGGATCCTGACGGCAGGAAGTGCAAAGACAGTGCAGTGCTTTTCCTGTTGTAGCAGACTCCTGACTTTGATTTTGTTTTGCCTTGCTTTTTTTTTTCTTTTCCCAATGTCTGATGACTATCCATATTTTGTTTGCATCCATTGGGAGGCCAGTGAGGGAGGGGTGGAAACAGGGAGGCAAGCTGGGTACCAGGTTAAAGCAGGGCTGGAGCCACCATAGTGTCCCCATAACAGAGACTCCATGAATAACTCGTCCAGATGGCTCCATTCATCAACAGCCGTGGTGTGATTAAAGGCATGAATAGACTGTGAGACACTGGAAAAACATACAGAATGAGAAGTCAGAGAGCTGCTTTCATTCTTGGCTGGTGCTTCCTGTGATGTGACTTGAGTCAAGTCCGTTCTCCTTGCTGGAGTCTGATGCCCTCTATACAAAGGAGGGTGTGCTGGGCTAGGATAGTCAGTAGTGAGTATGTAAAGCATTTCAGTCGTCTTCAGAGCATGGGCAGCTATCTCTGATCTCTACCCTTTACTCATGCAACTCAAACCTCAGCTGCACAATTTGATGCATGACTTGGGCACGTTACTGCCCCTCTGTGAGCCTTAATGTCTTCCTCTTTCAATGTGGGGAAATTCTTGTGAAGCTGAAATAGATACAGTACATGAAATACCAGACACAGCACCTAACGGATTGTGAGTTCTCCAATAATAATAATAACTATAATAATAATTATTATTAATGTTAGTTGAGAAAATAAGGCAGACTTGCAAGCAGTGGTTAGAGATATGTCTCACGCTCGAGGGTCACGGGACGCATCAGACATGATGAAGTGCTTAATAAACACGAGTTATTATTATTCTTCTGTTGCCCTTTAATTGAAATGAGTGGTCTTCTTAGACCCCAGCAATCCAGGTTGCCCCTCTCTCCTCCGGCCTTCCCCACCCTCTCTGTTGGCCTCCTCTCTTCTCTGACCTTGGCTGAGCTCCGTCCCAGGAATGCCACATGTGTTGCAGTTGCACAGGTATTGCAGTTCAGAATGCTGCTGCATCTAAAAACTCACCATTCCAGCAGTGGTAGACGTCATTGATATGTATGAATCCGTGATCAAGTGTCTTCTTCTAATAAATCAGAATGTTAGGACAATTTTCAGATACAGCAGGGAAGTGTCCTAAGCAAGAGATTTGTTGTTTAGTTTTGTTTTGTTTTTTGGTCTGAGTTGCACAGAAACACCATGTCGGCTAGCAGTGACTCTCTGAGCTTTAGTCTTCCAATCTGTAAAAGGAAGCCTCAAACCTGGGTTGCCTCAGGCTCCCCTTGGCTTTGGCTTCCCTTGGCTTTGGGTCCTTCAGATGTGGCCACTGCCGAGCCGTGTTCATGAAATCAGTTTGGTGACCACAGAGAGGGGAACTGTGACCCCTTGGAGATCCCTGGGTCCCTGGGGCCTCTGCCTTACATAGGTACCCATAAAGTAGACACGATAATTGGCTCTGCCTACCTCTCAGGGTTATTGTGACACTCAAATGAGAGAGAGTTCTTTGTAAACCTGAATGAGCTGCACAAATTAGAGGGATTATTTACGTACACACAGGCACTCACACATGTGAGTATTTCTGCATGTGTGTTTATGTATATATAAATATATGTGTGCATATGCATACATATGTATTTATGTATGTATACTACACTATACTTTATATATACATACATATATATATATGTGTATGTTTATATATGTAAACCTGTAAACTCATAGGGCTAGGTATGAATTAGAAGCTTATAAACCATGTTGACTCATTCAGTGTAACCTAAGGCATGTATTAAACAGTAGGAAAAACTGACCAGCCCAATTTTCCAAGTTTAAAAACCCTTTTATAGCCTTCATTGTGGATTGAAGACAGAGCTTGTCTCCCCTTCTCAATTTAAAGGAAAATTTTAATATAAATGGGGAGTCCAGGGAGTCATTTTACTAGAAAGCGAAAAAAAAGAAACTGTGTGTGTGCCGGAGGGATACACGAGAGGGTTTGGATAAGGAAGCTCAGGAATGTCACCCTGGCCAAATGCTCAAGGGCATTTGCACCCCTTTCTGGTGCAGGCTCTTCTAGCCTCTGAGTATCTTCAGAAAGTCACCTCTGCCTGTGAGATTTGAGTGGGACCCCAAGGCTGTCCTGCAGCCAGGCTATGGGGAAATAGGGCCTTTGGCTGTCTTGGATTTTGGTCCGAAGCCCAAGAGGGAAGAGCGCAGCATCCACACGCTGGGCCCAGGGTCCGCCTCCCCTACCCAGGTCACTAGGTGTGGCTGTGGAGAAAGGATTGAGAAGGAGCACTGCCCAGCCCTTGGAACACGGCTTTCTGTTCTTCCTGCATCTGGCAGGGGCGGGTCTCCGCTCCAGCCCTCCTGCTCTCCACATCTCTCTCTGCCTCCATCTCTCCTATTCCTATTTGTGTCTCCCTATTGTCCTTCTCTTTCTGGATAATATCCTGCCTCCTGCCCTCCTGCCCTCCCTTCTTTCCCTCGCTCCCTGTTCCTTTCTATTGGTGTCTATTTCTACTCCAGTCTCTCTGTCTCGGAGTGTTTCCTGGCTGTGGTTCTCTCTCTGACTCTGTCTTCCTCTGTTCCTTTCTAGTTCCCTCTCACTCTCTGTCTCTGTCTGTCTGTCTCTCTCTCGTATGTGGAAACCTACCTCTCTCTGCCACCTCCCAGGTTCCACCTCCTTTTCAGTGATTCACCCCAGCCTGGTGGAATGGTGTTGCTTGCACGACCAGAAAACCTGACTCATCTTTGCCAGCCTTCTCTCCACCTTCCTGGAGGCTCCCTGCTGTATGGCCTGGGCACAGGGATGGAATGGGCGGGGGCATTGGTCCCTCCCTGTAAGGGATGGCAGAGGAGGAGACAAATGGCAGCTCCCTTATCTACTGGAGATATCCCAGCTATCTGCTAACTGCAGCCTTTGAGGTTTACACCTAGAAAAGGGAGAGACACTGTGAGCACTCAGCAGATTTTCATCTCTGGGCACACACTTTGTGTAGTCCTGGTTTGGGGGGAGCATGAGATGCTCAATTCACAAGGATACTTCACTTTCCCTGGATTGTTGACTTTCTCCTTCCTACTTACTCCATACGGAATGTTTCATGACTTGGTATATTTTACAATATAAAATTGTATATATAACAGTAATAACAAGAAGAAAGCTGCCATGTAATGAATGTTTGCCATGGGCCAAGCACTGTGCTAAGTGCCGTGGACCTTATCTACATTGTCAATAGGATTTCATTGATTCTGTTGAGAGGGGCAGTTTCACATCCATTTTACAGATGAAAGAAATGAGGCTTTAGGGAGATAAAGTAACTTGCTTAGAAGCGTCCTTTAGCAAAGCCAGGATTTAAACCAGCACCGAGCAGCATGCTGTCTTTTCTGCTACTTTTTCCTCCACAAATGGGATTTGATGGTGGTGTGTTAATAAACGTAATGGTTTAAATCAGTAAGCGTGTGGAGGGCTCAGGAAGGGTGAGGACCTCGCTGGGCGCCTCAGCAGGTGGCTGTAAAGTGGGGCTCAGAATCTGAGTTAGGAGACCAGAGCACATGGTACAGCTGCCAGAGCACAGTGTCGGGAGTCAGGAAGTGTGTGATCCAGCCCCAGGACCTCCTCAGGTGGACACGTTCCTTTCCTGAACTTCAGTTTCCCCTCCTGTGAAACGGGAATGGTTGCCTCCCTGTCATCCTGCTTACCTCACCAAGCACTTACGACAAATCATAAGGGGCTTTACAAAAGGAAAGGGCTGTAGGGAGAGATAGGCGATCTCATTGTAAAGAGAGATTGAAAGTCCAAGTGTTAATGGGCAGCCAGTGTGGGTGTTAAGGTGACGTGGCAGAGGACGTGGCTAAGCAGAAACACCGCGGTTGGGCAAGGATCAAGAAGAGACACTACTAATGATGGAAATTCCCTGGGGTGTGGGGGTCTGGCAGCTAAGCAAAGAGCCCAGAGAGGCTCAGACTGAGGAAGCAAAGTGATAGGCACATATAGAGCAAACTCAGGAGGGTTGCCGCGTTGGGGTTAGTTGCCAGATCAAATCAGATGAAGGCTGGGAGAGTGCTTGGAGGCACCTACTTTCCGTTACGGCCATTTGCTTTGACAGAGAAGTGGATTGATGTGTGCAGAGTCTCACAGGGACGGAAGCGAGGGGCGCAGCTTATGTCCCCTGACTCTGGATTCAGTTCTCCTTCACACAAGAGCAGTTGGTCTCATAGGACACAATTCAAAGGGTGGTACACAAGGAAAACCTAGCCCAACCCTCCCCTCGTGGGATACCTTCCACCCAGGAAGGAAGCCATACTCCTTGTCAACTTGCTCATTCCACACACCCAGGTACAAGGCTCAGATGGTAACTAAGACAGGCCAGGTCACTTTCCATACGTCTTCCCAGTCCCCAGGGGAGAGAGACACTAAATAGGTTATCACATTGGGTTAAGGACCACAGTGGTGGAAGCAAGGGTACTGTGGGAACCCAGTGGAGGGGCCCGGCCCTTGCAGGATGGAATGGCCAAGGAAAGCTTTTGGAAACATATCAGGCATGAGCAAACACTTCAGGGAAGAGCATGTTTACAGAGCCACCTCCCCAGAGTCCACCTGCCCCCATTCATTCAGTGGATCTTAACACTCTGCTGGACGCTGGGGAGACCGTGAATATGATGGAACACCATGGACAACTGAACTTATGGAGCTAGCATTGCAGTAAGCAAGTGACAATAAAGAGGGAAATAAACAAATACAGTAACTATAGGTTGTCACTAGTGCTCAGAAGAATAGCACAAGTTCCTTAATGGGGAGTATTTGAGGCAGCGTGGGTCTGCTCTAGGCAGGCTGGTGCCGAGGGCTGCGAGGAGCTGGAAGTTGATCTGCAATGGAGCAAGAGAAGCCAGCTCTCCAGAGCTGAGAAGAGTTCTGGAAGCTCCAATCCCAGGAAGCTAGCCCTAAATTTCCTTGCATTTAGCATTCTCATTCCCCAACCCCTTTCCTGCAACACAGGAATTCCTCTGCGTCACTGGTGGATATGTTTCTATGCCTTTACCCTGGTGAAGGGTTCTTCATCACCACCTTTTGTGTGTCCTGGTGGGTTCTTAGGGCTGAACACCGACATACCTCTCTCCGTACCTCGCAAAGGACGGCCTCCTCGTCTTCCTTCTAACTCCAGAAGCACCCATCTGATATTGTCATCATCTCACCTGGCTCTCTGGGGATTGCCCTTAGCAACCAACCCTTATATGTGCATTGCACTTTCCAGATTACAATGCACTTTTATATTTTTTATGGACTCAATTTAATTCACTCCTCACGACCCCCTCGCAGAGTAGACCCTGACGTTTTCATATTAGAGACCAGGAGACTGAGGCCCATAGAGACAGAACAATGAGGAAGTACGTGTTGTGGTGGAAAAAAAACCACAGGCTCTGGAATCAGATCAACCCGGGTTCAAGTCCTAGCTTTGCTGTGTCGTCGCTGTGCAGTCGGGCAACCTGCCCTGAGTCCCGAGCGTCTCTTCTCTCCTTGAAAAAAATGCGAATAATAGCCCCAGCCCTGCCAGATGATATGCTGTTTCATCACATTTGCGGTCAGAGGGGCTCCCAGGGCCCACCGTCAGCACACACAGCGTCTGCTGTTTTGCACAGAGAGGGAGACGCTGAAGAGAGTGTTGAGCCCAGAGAAAGTTGGAAGTGTTAGAGGAACTGCGAATCTGACGAGAAGCACATTTTGTACACTTGGTTCTTTCCACTTCACAAGAGTGTAATGCTGAGGATTGAGATTTCAAAAAGGCAAGAAAGAAAAGAAAACCCTCTGTGTGGATGAGTGCTGTGACGGCAGTAAACACGCACTGTGGTCCTCAGAGAGTGATGGCCGGGGAGGGAGGTGTGTGTGTGTGGCGGGGGGGGGTGCGGGGGGGCTGGCTTTCCTTCCCTGTGTTCCTCCTCCGCAGTCCGGTCCCCAGACTGGCTGTCCTCACACATGTTAGCAATACCCACTCCAGCCAAATGTATTAGCATCATTTGTCCTCGAGATGGTGGGGATGACGAGGGCTTTTATGGCCCTAATTAATCCAACTGAAGGAAAGGGCAGGCTCTATTAGCCAAGCGCACATTAACGCTGAGGTTAATATTCTTAAATTCTGTATTAATAATAAGTTGCAGGACTCTGATGGCTCACTCATAAAAGCAACCATGACCATTCTGCCTTGCTCAAGAAAGGGGCTGTGGCTGTGTCCGCAGTGGGCAGTCCTTTCCCTGGCACTAGTGGGTGTCCAAGAACTGTGTGTGGACTGTTTCAACAGTGAGGCTGACAGGTCTGTCCTAGACCTCAGTGAAGAAGGCACATCAGTCATTCTTTCCATAAAGTCCTTAAAGGCAGAGATTGGGTCTCTGTAGCAGACCCCACAGGGGCTATGCTCTATCCTCTTGGCCCGTGGCTATTTCACGTGTAGCTGTGGTGGGCAGTTCTGTCCACAGCCAGGCTCAACTTGTGCTGCCAGTGACCTCCAATGCACGCTTCCAGTGTCTGCCCCTTCGCCTTGCACAAGGCTGAGGGGGCTCCCTAGGCCTGTGTACAAGCACCGCTAAAAATAATAATAATAATTAATAATAATAATAATAATAATAAAAATAAAGTATGGGGAAACTCACACTCCCAGGGAGACTCCCAACACATGGCCATCAGGAATCAGGGGAGATATGCTTTGGCTCCCCAACTTTCAGCCAAACAATTCTGGGAAACATCCCCTTCACTTCCTTGAAGGTCCCTGTAGAACAGAACCCCCATTACTCACAGCAGCAAACCTAATGATATGCACCTCTGTACTGACTGGTCCTCCTCTGTGCCTCATCCTTCCCTTTCCCCAGGCCTGCTTCTTAGGATCACCTCCCAAATAAAGCACCTGCACCTCAGCCCTTCTCTTAGGCTCTGCTTTCCAGGGAACGCAGACGAAGACATTCTTCTTCATGTTGTTCCCAACCATCAGCTCAGTTTACAGTACACAGCAGATCCGTACACTCCCAAGACAAATATTTTTGGAGGACCTGCTATGTGCAGGCGCCATGGTGAATGGATGAAGTCCCTTTCTCAAGGGGCTTACAATGGGAGATGCAGACGATATCGTAATTCGTCAGTATATGAGAAAACAAGGTAAGCTTAACGAAAAGAAGGAAAGTAGAGGAAAGGAACCGAGTGACGAGATTAGATTGAGGCGCTGGAGGGGGCCTTCTGAGGAAATGACATTTAAGCAGTGATCCGGATAAGGAAAGGGAGGGAGCCATGCAAAAGTAGGCGTGGAGACCCTGGGGTAGGAATGTGCTTGGCCTATTAGAGAAGGAGGAAGGCTGCCAACATGGCTGAAGAGAGCAAGTGAGGGAGGGTGGTCCATGGGGTCAGAAGTGAGGTCAGAAGATGGGGCTGTAAGAAGCAGGACACTGGAAGTACTCAGTGATTTTTGTTCAGTAACAGACTCTTTGTGCCCCTTGCCCTGGGTGGTATTTTATGATAGGAAGCGCTCAGATTTTGGAGTCTGACAGCTCTGGATTTGAAGCCAGTCTTGTTATTTAAATGGAGTGTGACCTTGAGCAACTTGCGTAAGACCTGTGAACATTTTTTTTTTTTTTTTATGTATCAAATGGTAATCCTAAAATATACCTCATAGGATTTGTATCTTGTAGGCCTCCTGGCTGCAAGTAACAGAAAGCAAATGGAAACTAGTTTGGGCAGAAAAGGAAAAATATTGACACATATATTTGAAATATCCAAGGGTTTATCTCTTAATGGTTCAGATACAACTGATTTATGGCTTCAAGTGATGTCACCAGGACTTGGTCTCTTTCCCAGGAGTTCGTCTGATTGAGCAGGCCTGGGTCACTTGTTCATCTGTTTGGCCTCTTGACATGGAACATCAGACCACTGATCACATGTCCATCTCTGGAGGAGGGAGGAGGTCTTCGTGTCACCTAAATTAGATTGACTATAACTGGAGGAGAGATGGTTCCCCAGTGGAACACTGGCGTGCTATTAGTAGAAGGATGCATGGGTTTAGAGGAGGTCAAACCAACAGATGTCCACCCGAGCACTGGCATGAGGATGAGCCAGAAGTCCCTTCATACAATGCCTGGCACATAGAAGCTCTACGTGGATATTTGCTAGACCACCATCGTTGTTTTTGGAGGACTTTTGTCCTGACGGTCCCTCCTCTCCTGTACCATGGGAGTCCAGTGCACTCCCCACAGAGGTCACACAGGAGGCAGGCTGGCTCTTCTCAAGCAGAGCCCTCATGCCAGGTGCTCGTGTTAGTGCGATGAGGGCGGGTCAGGCTTAAAGCACGAAGTTCAGTTTCACAGAATTCCACAAATATCTGTGTGGCCAGTCTTATGCTGGGTGCTGGCGCCACAGAGGTGACCAAAACACAGCTACTGCTGACAGAATCTCACAGTCTGTAGGTCAATGCGTAGCAGGAAAAAACACAGACTTTGAATCTCAAATCCTGGTTCTAGCCTTTACCATTTCTAGGGGATTTTGTTAGGGAAATTGCTTAACTTTCCTTGGACCTATTTCCCATTTGTAAAAGCTCAATTAACCTAATTCATTAGGTTGTATTGAATATTAATCAAGACAGGGTTGTTTTGAATGTTTACTCAAGACAGTATAAGTAAAATTGTCAAGCAGTGTTGATGCCCTATAATAAGAACTAAATAAACATTTCCTTTCACTCTCCCCTTCCTCCTTTCTCCCTTTCTTTGTTTCTTCCTTTTCCTTCCTTCCTTCCTTCCTTCCTTCCTTCCTTCCTTCCTTCCTTCCTTCCTTCTTTCCTTCCTTCCTCCTTTCCTTCCTTCCTTCCTTCTTTCCTTCCTTTGAAAAATGACTTCCTTTTGCAAAAAAGAAAAAAAAAAAAACACGGGAAGTTTCTAGGAGTTAAGTGTCACATAATAAAAGCAGCTGAGTTTGACCACTACAAATTTATGAAACAAACTGAGAAGACCTGACAGGGGAGAAGTGGCAGGTGTGCCGGGGCACCAACATTCACAAACCATCCATGTAGCAGGTATATTGTATACATTATCTTATTTCTTCCTTACCCGATTCTCTGAGGACCATTCATTTTCCAGATGAAGAAACAGTCTCTGACAGTGTAATCACCCATCCCTAGATAATATAGTTCATGAAGTGATGTAGCCTGGCTTCAAAACCAGGTCTCTTGCACCCCTCAAACCCACTCTCTTCCCACCACCTCGCACAACCGTTAGGACAAAGGCGAGAACCATCACTCTCCATGTACAATAGCATCATGTTTTGGAAGAAATGAATCCACAATAGCTGATAGGTGTGAGGCCCTCCAAGACGCATTTTGTCACTGACAAGTTCTCTGAATGAAGGTCTCCATTTGCCCAAGTAAAGGAAAGGTGGGGAGATGCAGAGCCCTGCTTCTCCCGGGGCCCCCCAGCAAGGAGTGTGTGCAGGTTAGAGAGAGGCCAGCCCAGAGTGGCTTCTAATTCCCCTTGGTGTTTCCTGAAAAGAGTGTGGAGTCCTGAGCTCGGGACCTTTCTCCCCACCTGGACTAAATAACTCATACTCCCGCCCCTTCCATTTTGGAATTTCTTTGCTGCTTTTCTCCCAACCTGTTTTCAATTTGCTCTTGTGGCCAGCTTTGACTGTGACCTCAATCCGAAGGGAGAGGGTGAAGGGAGAGAGAGCAGGAGAGGGAAAGAGGAGGAAGAGGATTGAGGGAGTGATGAAAGGAGCAGGAGAGAGAGAACTGAGGTAGGAGGTGGGGCCTTTAGAAAAACTGCTCTGTGCTTGGTTGGGTTGGTTCTGAAGCTTCAGCAGAATCATGATTGACCTTTTCTGTGGATTGTAATGAGAGCAAGGCTCGAGTCTGAGTGGATAAAGAAATGTGTGGGGGTCTGGCCCGAGCCCACTCGGGTTACAGCCCCAGAAGAGCCATAATGGGGAACAGGCACATTCCTGTACAGCGACTCCCAACTCCCTATCTGTTTTCAAGGAAAGAAAAACAGAAAAAGAATGTTAGAGTCTTGGACAGGCACGGTGAGGCGGCAGCAGAGGGTTCTGCCATAGCAGTGTCCCAGGGAGGAGGGGACAGTGGCAGCCTAGGAAGAGTCTCCTGGTTTAAGGCACAGGGATGTCAGATGCAGAATTGCAGTGTGCTGCACTCTGCCCCAGAGTGGCCGCAAAGCCTTGAATGGGGCTGCAACATTCCGAAACCTCTGTGTTTCTATCAGGGAATGTGGCAGGCTTTTAGGATTCAAACATTTTGAGCCATAAAACTTTTAAGCCAAGCTTTTGAAAACAGTTTTTTCCCCAACCTAAATAAAACATGGACCATCAGTATATAAAAGAGATCAAAGTGGAGTTGATCTGGTTGAAGGTCAGTGTGGGGATAGAGGAGACAGACTTATCCCCTGCCACATTTGTCATTCCTTCTTCCCCCCCTGGAGTTCTAGCATTCTAATTTGCAAGCCACTGTTAGACTATATTACGGGCTGGAAACCTATTGAACTCCTTCTGTCTCTCCTGGTCTTTCTATGTTTCTCAGAGATTCCACGTTTAATGAGAGAGCAAGGTAGAACTGAGTGCCTAGAACAGTGCCTGGCACATAGTACACGCCCAGGAAATACAGCTCAAATGCATGTTGAATAACGTTGGTCAGAAACTGAAGAGGAACAAGGGCTTGTGGGGCAACTTTGGAAGCTCTTCGATTCTCAGCAATATAATCTCATGGGTTGGATGATATGAATTGTCTCATACGCTGTAGGAGGCAAGAGATAAGTTTTTGTTCCGAGGCTACCTCCTACTCTATGTATGGCTTTGGGCATGTATCTTTCCTTCTCTGGGCTTCCGTTTTGTCACCTGGAAAAGGAACAGGTTGCATAAGAAATCATCTTTCAGGGTCCTTGTCTCTCTCCTCGGTTATGACAACAATAATAACATAAATAATAATGGCCATTGATATATTTTTGAGCTATTAGTGTATGACAGACATTGTGCTAATTGGTGTGTAAACAATATATGCAGGCTTTCATATGATGCTCACAACAACACTGTAAGTTAGAAGCTATTATTGTACCCTTTTTACATATGAGAAAATAGAACCTGCCCAAGGCAAGCTGGAAGTGAGAGTGTACCAGGATTCAATCCTAGGCAGAGCAAATTCAGAGTCCAGTTTCTTAACCACTGCATCATATTGCTGTTCATTCAACTGTACTCCTGCCAGATGTGGGATATCTTATATTCTGGAACCACAATACACGTGTTGAATTGCACTGACTTGCATTTGTGCATTGGGAAGCCCCCAGGCCTTTCTTATCCCTTCCCCACCCCATATACACACAGATGCACTAGGTGAGCAAGGAGAGTGAGGGGTTGCCTCATTCACCTGCCTCCACCTAGGTTGCATTTAAACCACCTGGAATAGAGTGACGAGAAAAGCGATATTACAATTTACTATATGGGTCTATTTTTATATTTAACAACCCTTCCTGTTGTCAGACTACAAGCTGTAGAAGGTCAGAGAACATTTCTTTTATCATTTCATTCCTCACATCCACAGAGCTAAGGGAGTGGCCGGAATTCAATCACAAATTGAACAGAATTGAGAAAGCTCCCTTTCTAGCACTATTATTTTTTAAACTTTCTCTAGGAGGCAGCATAGTATTAAAGAAAAGGCAAGGCTTCAGAGATAGGAGGATATGGGTTCAAATCTCAGCTCTGTCCCTTCCTAAATTTGTGCACTTAACCTCAGCTTTCCAACAGAGATACCAAAATTTAACTCATTAGGATTGTGTACTGTGAGGATTAAATAGAGAAAAGAAAGATTGGTACTAAAAGTCAGTTTCATGCCTTTAAATTCTTTTCATTTGAAGTTTCTTACGTATAGATAGTCCCAAATAGAATTGAGCCCTAAATATCCTTATATGTCCTTGATTTGATTAGTTATCTACTCTGTATTTTCCAGTTTCTTCACATGAACTAAACCTATAAACCTAACAACTGTGCGCTGGTATTTATGGGGCTTTTGTCCATGCTCTAAATTATCCTGAAATGCATGGAAATGTCTGGAAAGCTATGGCCGTTTGAAAATGAATGTCAACCATCTTTTGGCTTGAAGACAGTTAAGTAATACAGGCCACAAGCATCCTGAATTGCCTTATGTAGGGCCAACTCTTTCAATGGCTATCTGGAAACAAATTGAAAAGCAGACAGACATGGATCCAAGCTCAAAGAAAACAAATGGAAGCAGCCAGACTTGGAATCCTGAGAAACCAAGAAAAACAAAGCCCTCACTCCATTCAGTGAATAATCTCATGTTTTCCCCTTTTTTTTTTTTTTTCCATTTTTCATCCCATACATTGCTCTGCTTTGGTACCTATTGGAAGAGACACATCGTTGGTTTTTGATTTTGTTGAGAAAGAAAGCCTACAGAAGAAATAGGGGATGCCAAAATCTATAATGAAAACGAGTTGCATTTACCTCTTTCTTTTCTAGCAAAAGCTCTGGTTCTAGACGAAGGATTTCTTCCTAGACTCAGCTTTTCTTTCTAGAGTCCAAACTCATAAAAGTGTTATTGCCCCCTTGTTACAGAAAGGAAAACTGAGACTTTGACAGGTTAAGGGATTTGCAATAAAGGGTGGAAATCGAAATCAGTCCCAAGTCTGTCTGGCAGTAGCAGCTGACAGCTTGATCACTTGACAGCCTGATCCAGACATTCACTCTGGTATCTACATATCAAGGCTATGAACTGTATGTTGTCTTTCTGAAAAGTGGGAAACAAAAATACTGCTCATCAGATCTGTTGTATTGCACCACAGAGACCAATACGTTACAGAATGATTGTTCACTCGAGTCCCAGGGCCATCCAGACAATCAGTCAGATAAGTGTTACATGATTCACTTGTGAGTGAAGAATGAACTTCTCTTTGAAAGACTGATGGAAAGCCATCTGCGTATTCTGCCCACCGAGGTCCCTGGGAGAGAAGTGCCACACAGCTTCTCTGAGTCTCAGACGCTTGGTCAGCGTTACTGTTCATGATTGTTCCATTATATTGGATTGTCCTAAGCCCAAGTAGAGAAGATAGAGTTGAATGGACGTCCTCCTCTTGTTTATTACTGAGAATATACGCAAGTACAGGCATTACAGAGAACAAGAAACCAACAGTTGGGAGGCCTCAGAGCATTTCATACTGTGTGGTATAAAATACCTCACATGCCTGTTTTGCTCCTAAATCATCCAATTTTAGAATTGGAAGGGAACTCAGAGGCCATTTAGTCTGGCTCATTTACTTTATCTATTTTTAAGTAATTTTTATTGATTTTTTTCCTTGTTACAAAAGCAATATGTGTTATTGTAGATAACTTTTAAAAATAGAGATAAGCAAAAATAAGAGAGAAAAAGTACCATTATTTCACTTTCCAGACAAAGCCGCTATTATGCATTTGCTATATTTTTTCCCTTCCCTTTCCAAATGTAAAATTTCCACCCCAAATTAGATTACTCTGTAATAGTGTAACCTGTGTCTAAACTTAATATGTCATGAATATCCTTTCATATAACTTCGTATTATTCCACAATATTATTTTTAATGGCTATAAAATATTCCATTGCATCATTGAACTATAATTGATATTGCTGTTTTTATATCGTTGGACATTTGGTTTCTAAATTCTTGCTCATTTAAATAGTGCTGCCGTGCCTGTCCTCATAACTTAATCGTCATGCACATCTCTGTTTTTATTTTTATTTTTTTTTCAAAAACCCTAATAGTGATTCTAGCACCTCCACCTTACAGAGGGAAAAACAACTAAGGCTCAGACATGGAGTTTAGTTGGCCAAAGCTGTACAGCAACATTTTAACAGAGCTAAGGGCAAGATCTCAGGATTGAGTCCAAATGTTCAGTCATTCTTTCTAGTCTTCATCTAATCTTCTTCATTACTTCTATTTCTAGTAAATGTCAGCTGTTTTCTAAAATCTGATGGCTAGGTGATATAGAAATCGTGAAGTCCGGGCACTTGTTCTTCCACTGTCCCTTTCTGTCTCATGCCCTTCATCACTAATCAGTCATGGAATTCTTACCTCCTTAGCTAGACCAGGCTTCTGTCCATCTCAATATAACACTCCATAAATCTAGTGCTGGTGCATAAGAGTGACCACGTGACATGAAACCCACTTTACATTCTTAGCCCAATTTCTTCATTACACCAGAAAGGGAAATGCAATTCCAAGAAGGAAGGGACATGCTTAAGCAGTTAAGAGGAAGTCAGTGGCAGTGAGAGATCAGAATAGTTACTCTGGACAGAAAGCACTGTCCCCCTGTTGCCTTTTCATGCATTTTTATTACACAATAGTTGGCCTCAGTTGAACCTTGCTGCAAGTTTATAAAGGTAGGTATTGGTACACCCCCTTTACAGTTGAGAAAATTCTGGCATAAATTTAAAGAGGTCGGATAATTACGTTCGCAAACTCATCCTAGAAAAGGTGCAACATACCTCATTGTTGAATATCACTACGGTCACCTTCGAAGTACGTTCCTTGGGAAGACATGCACCGATACCAGTGCCTAGTCTACCCTTCAAAGCAATTTTGGAACTCTTTTTCTGGAATGGCCATCAGAGCTGTTGTTGTATTAATATTACGCTTGATGTCCTAAATGTCATCAAAATGTCTTCCTTTCAATATTCCTTTCTCTTCGGGTAAAGAAAGAAGTCATTGGGGGCCAGATCAGGTGAGTAGGGAGGGTGTTCCAATACAGGTATTTGTTTACTGGCTAAAAACTCCCTCCCAGACAGTGCCGTGTGAGCTGGTGCATTGTCGTGATGCAAGAGCCATGAACTATTGGAGAAAAGTTCAGGTCATTTTCGTCTGTCTTTGTCATGCAGCCTTTTCAGCACTTCCAAATAGTAAAGTTGGTTAACTGTACAGTTGTTACAAATTCATAATGAATAATCCTTCTGATATCAAAAAAAGGTTAGCAACCGCATTGCAACAAGTTCGCGAACTTATTTGTCAGACTTTGTAGCTCTCTACTAACCTGTGTCATTTTCATGTCTTGTGCTTATTCTGTCTGCTAATCCTCCTGATAATGATATACCAACATTTGATGGGTTTGGACAATAGCAGGAATGTCTGCTCACCAAAGCCTGAGCTGGGGACCTCATCTTTCTTTGTCTCCTTCCAGGAGAATTCCTGAGTTTTGCCGATGACTTACTCTCTGGCCTGGGTACATCTTGTGTAGCAGCTGGTCGAAGCCATGGAGAGGTCCCTGAAGTCAGTATCTACTCAGTGATCTTCAAGTGTCTGGAGCCCGACGGTCTCTACAAGTAAGACTTGCTGGGTGCGTGGGGATTGTGAAGCAGACAGGACGGTTTTAAGCCTGGGAGGAGGCAAGGCATGAGTGATCTGTCCAGGCCAACCAAATGTTTTGTAGACCAGCCTGTGTGTGTACTTTGAGATGCCAAGGTTTAGAAGTGTCCACTGGACAAGTGTGGCCACAGTGAGTCTCAGAGTCATACATGGTTAGTGCTGCAGGGCTCAGGGAGGCCAGGAACTCAAAACCATTCCTTCTACTGATGAAGAATCTGTAGCCCAGAGAAGGAAAATGGCAAGTTAGCAAGGAGGGCTGTGACAGGCGCCCCTGCTTTGTGTTCTTGTCTCGATTGCATGATATCACCTCTGATGAATATATACATGCTATGTATGTGTATATATGCACATACATACATATACACATATACATAGTAGATATACGTATAATTTTTTTAGTACTAGGTCTAGACAGTGCCTTAGAAATAGCACCATTATCACGCTTTCATAGAGTACATTAGCGCCGTTACATCCAAACTTCTGGAGATGAAAAAGGAAGTCATTCTGAGACTCATCTGTCAATCTCAGAGGAAAAAGGCACTGATTTTTCTTGTGTTTTCCATCTCATGAGTGTTGCCACATCTGGAGGCAGCCCTCCTAAGCGAAAACGTAGAGTTCTAGAGACTAGTTCTCTTCATGTACCGTAATTGTGAAACTACAGAACACCTATCTTACCAACCAGAAAGCTGCCGCTGGTATGAAAGTGACCGTTATTATCACAATTATTACAGTTATTTAACTCATTCCTTTTTTCCTTTATCCACTCACTCAACAATTCATTCGCATATCCATCTACCCAATCAATCATCCATCCCTCTGTCCATCCCTCTCTTGCTTCCTTCTTTCATCCATCCATCCATCCATCCATCCATCCATCCATCCATCCATCCATCCATCTATCCATCCACCCACCCACCCACTCATCCCATTCATCCATCTAGCTATTCATCCATTTTATACTCCATCATTCATTCACGTATGTACCCATCCATTCTTTCATTCATTTGCATTTTATATACTCATTCATTGCTCATTTACACAGCAGACGTATTCTGAGAATTTCCTGTTTCTTGGTAGTGGGCTAGGAAATGCAAGGACGCATGTGACTAAGACAAAGCTGTTAGCCTCCGATCACTTATGACCTAATGGTGGTATGAAAGGCCACAGACCGTGGATGCAAATCTGGCGGTGGCATTTTCAGTTATGTGACCTTAGGTAAGTCACTGGACGTCTACGAACCTTCGTCAAACAGAAATAATAAAACCTAGGTTGCAGAGTTGCATGAGAATTGAATAAGAAACACCCTAGCAAAGTATCTAAGTATGTGCTCAATAAATATTAGTCCCTCTGCAATCTGTGACCCTTACCTGTAAAACACATCCCACCCCCACTCCCTCTTGAAGGCCATGACTTTTCTACACACCCTGGTGTCCTTTTGCACACTTGACACATTCAGGCTCATCGGTAACAACCAACACCTTAGGCACTAAAGTTAGGAAAATCATTGTCAGCTGGAAACCGGGCCTTCTGACTCTGATCTGCCACTGTCTCGTAGATGTTGGGGCTCAAGTCTTATTTTCTGCAGAATGGCCAAAAGTAATTGGGGACAGTAAGAGTTCTAGGCAGGGAATCCGCAAGGTTCAGTAGACTATCAGGTCTCTTCCAGTGGGACATCAGACAAACTTCACAGAGTTTGCATTTGCTTCGGGTTTAAATGACGACTATGGTCCAGAACTTGAGAGCATGACTCTGTAGCTTCTTAATGAGTAAGACCTGACACCAACACCTTGGGCTTTAGGGTCACTGCATCTATGAAATACAAGTATGTGACTAGATTAAGAGCTATAAGGCCCTCTCCAACTCTAAAAACTATGATTACGTGAAGAAAGCAGCAGTTTTGAATGATTTCTGGACGGCTGGTTTCTAGTTCCTCAGTCTCTTGTTAAAAGGCATAGGCTGAAGACAGACAGGCCCAGGTTCAGATCTCTGCCCTGCACTTGGTCAGCCATGTGACACTGAGTGAGCTTCTCAACCTTCTGAGCCCCCATTCCGTCCTCTGTGAGAATGTGGATGACCCAACGTCCAGCAGCCTGGGACTCCAAGAGGTTTTGATGAGATAATGCACAAAAGTTCTCCGCCTGGTGATGAATGCCAGGAGGAACATCCGTGGTGTTAGCTATTATCACTATTGCCCTCGCTGTGGTAATAATTAATTTCAACTCCCTCCTCCTCCATTCTCCAGCTGCTTGGAGAGAGAGCATTTCACAGAGAGGGACAGAGCCCTGGTAGGTGGTTCCTTATCCAGAGACACCGGTAGTAGCCCTTGGGTGACATTGTGGGGAATCACTGTTAGCCAGGCTGGACTCCTACGCCGCCGTTACGTAGAAAGCAGGGAAATGTTTTATGGTACCCCAAAAGCAGTTAACACCGAGAGCTGACAAATCAACTGCCATCTTTTCAAAGTGATGAACATTTCCCGTTGCCTCTTCTTTTCCTCACTGCCTGACACCCCCTATTCGCTTCCCACCTCGAGAACTAGGAAGAGGCTTTCTTCTTCTGTCCTGTAAATGTGCTTGTCACACATTTGTCATCCCTAACTCTGAACTCTTCTTTATTTTATTGTTGAACTTGATTGTGTTAATGGCCCTGGGATCTGGGCCCTTCTGACAAGGAGCCAGGATATTGTTTGGACCGGTCTCTTATCCCACTGGCGGCTCTCCTCCCATCAAGTCTGACCGACTTGGTCTCGAGTTTTAAAATAGTTCCCGTGTCAGTTCTTGGGGTTTCTCATTTTCTGCTTGCTCGTTCCTTACCAAAATTAGTTTTATCCCTCTTGAGCCAAAAAGGTTGTTTGTGGCAGTGGAAAGCGCACAAACTTGGAGGACAAGCTGAGCTAGGGGGCAAATCCCGATTCTGCCCCTGCTCATCACCTGCCCGGGGGAAAGTCATTTCTCACTACTCTGCAACAGTCTCTCCCTGGGGGCAAAGGGCCTTATAAGGGGCTCCTGTGTCAGAGGGCTGTCAGGAAGGGCATTAAGTGAGAAACTCCACAAACAGGATGTCTCAGAAGGCCTGGCCTCTAGGAGGCCTGCAGGAAATGTTAGTTACTTTCTTCTTCCTCCTTCATTTTCCTTGACTCAGTCGCTGGTCTCTTCCAAGGACAATCCTGGAGGAGCTGTTCCCTTTGGGGCAGGTTGGAGTCCCACTAGCCCCAGAGAGAATGACCATCTGGGATCTTTTGGGGAGAAATGGGATGAAATGAAAGCAGGGGTCCAGACCCCTGAGTTTTAATTAAGCGCAATTGGCACCACACTCCTCCTGTATGCTGGGAGAGGACAAGATAGAATGATGCCAGGGGCACAGGCGTGGAGGACCCGTCTCTCCGGCAGGAAATCTGGCTCATATGCCACTGCCACCACTTCTGCCTGTGGGACCTCAGGCTCCATATTCGTATCTTCTCCTTGTTTTGCAATTTCAGCATCTTCAAAGTGAAGGGGCTTTAGACTGACCCCAGCTTGAGCGTTCTGGGAATGCATACTTCTGCCACAGGATTCCTTTCCATTCTGTCTCTTCTGCTCCCGAGGTCCAGCCCTTCCAACTTTTCTACCTCTCTCACTTGTGTTTTGCCCTCCTGTGCCTCTGCACGGCTGTCCATCTCTCCTTGCCTTTTATTCCCTCTCTATGTAACTGTTTTTCACATAGCTTGCTGTTTGGGTCTATCTGCCATGCCCCCAACCAGGGTCTATCTGCCATGCCCCCAACCGTTCCTCCTTTGCCTTTGTTGTTCTCTCCGTTTATGTTTCTGTGTGTGTGTCTCAGTGTCTCTGTCTATTTCTTGGAGGTTTGCTCGCTCTCTCGCTCTCACTCTCTTTCTCTCTCTCTAGATCTGTCCCCCTCCATCCCAACTCCTTGTCTCCCCCACACCTAGAAAGGCAACTTGCTGTTGCAGCCCCTCCATCCATGTACTTTTGCGCAGTAGCACAGGGCTGAAACCAATTGGAGGAGTGAAAGTCAAGGCAGATTTTCTGTCCTAAGCTCACCCTGGTGTAACAAAACAGAAACATCAGACTCGGCCCCTGTTTAAATTGAATTTCCTTGTTTGTTTCCTTTGTTTGGCTTTTGAATGAAAACAAACAAAGAGCGGCAAAGGGAGAGGGTCCGCAGAAGGTCTGACAGTGTAGCCAGCTCCTGCACCCTTGGGTTGTTGGAATCTGAGGGTGACCCTGCACGGGAATCTCCCCTCAGGGCACAGAGGTCAGGCCAGGCTGGGCATCCATGGCCCCTGCCCTTGTCTGGCCACAGGCCGAGACACCCTTCTTTTGCCACTCCCCGATTTCCTATTACCCAAGGTAATTAGCCTCTGTCTTGTGTTGGCTGCCTTGCCTTTTTCTCCTCGTGGATGACTGCCAAAGGGTCCTGAGCAAACACGCAGCAGCGGCCAGGCCTGATTCCTGGGGTGGGGGACTCATTCCCACACATTCAGAGGCTTGCCCCAGGCCCACCCTCACCTCCCTGGCCTCGGCTCTATGAAAGGAATGCCAAGGGAGCCTGGGTACCGCAACCATGTGCCAACACCCGTGGTGGGACCAGAGGTTCAGGGGGAACGCTCCTTTTCAGCAGGGGTGGGTGACGTTGGAGGAGAGGAGCAAAAGAAACAGCAGGGCCCTGGAGAAGGGAAGGCATGGTGAAGGAAGAGCCTGAGGTCAGGAGGCAGACAGCAACTTCCACACGTGCTCCCAGTGCGACCTGGGGCCAGGCCCTCCCTTCCTCTGGCCTCTATGTCCTCGTCTGTGAAATGGAAAGGTTAAACTCTGAGACTTGCACACAGAGATGGGGACGCAGACTGCACGCCACAGTCTCGAGTCTCTGCCTCCAATCCTTCCTGGACAATAGTGGTTCTGAGAGCACTCGTTTATTGGGCAGTCACTACGTGCAGGGAATTTGTGAAGGAGGTTTCATGTGCTATGTCATCAAAGCCGCACCATAACCCTGTGGATCTGGTATCATCATCATCATCTCCCATTTGACAGATGAGAAAACTGGGGCTTCAAGGAGTAAACATTTTGCCCAAAGTCACATGACAAGAAGACGTAGAGCTGAGGTTCATACCCATGCTGACTCTAACGCCTCCCTGCACCTCCCCTTACCCTGTGTACTGTCCCTGTCCTGTCTGCTAACAGATGTGGAGTTGTCCGAAGTACCTGGTGAGGGGGTGAGTGGCAGAGGGCCTTCTCACTGCAAGCAACCCCTGTTTTCAATGGAAAAAACACTGGGGATGGGAAGGCAACCTACCGCCCCCGGAGAAGGTACTTCGCACCTCATCTTTCTCATCTGTAAAATGGAGCTAATGAATCTCATCTGCAAAACGGAGACCATTAATTGTACCTCCCTAAGTTGTTGCAAAGATTAAGCTGGAGAGTCGATGAGAAAGGACTTTTTAATTGTTCATCAGGTCATGTGCACGTGAAGGCGTATTGCGATCACTCTGTCAAAGAGCAGCAACCGGAAGGGCAACAGATGTATTTGAATCCACAAGCCTCTCCCCACCTGCTGTCACACATACATAGTCTGAGTTAGGCCTTAGAGATCAGAAGTCAGTTCCAGCACCTGCCCACTCTGTGGCCTTGGACAAATTCCTTAACCTCTCTGAGTCTCAGTGTTTTCATCTGTAAAATGGAATTGTAGTAGGACCTACTTCATAGGATCATGGGGCTTCAATGACCTGAAACAGGAAAGGAGCACAAGATAGTGTCTAGGTTATTGTCAGTACTTAATGAACGGGGGGTGGGGGGGTGGGAGTAAGCACGGTTGGACTCTCTGTGATTACATATTATACTTGACTTCAGCGGTTGCGCTTGGGATTGCCACCATTGTGTGCACACCAGTCCAAAGCCCTCCTCTCTGACACTGGCCCCTTTTCTCATCACTCCCCAGGCACACTTGCTAGAAATGTACCAGTCTGTTCCTTCCTCAAGGTCTTTGCTTCTACTGTTGCCTTTCCCCAGGATGACCTTCTCCTGGCTCTTCCCATGACTGGTTGCTTACTCTCCTTCATGTCCATGATTAAATGTCATCTCCTTAGATAGGACCTCTCTGACCACATTGTCTCCTGCCACACCACACACACACACACACACACACACACACACACACACACACAAACCACGGTGCTTACTAAAGCTGCATTGATGTAGTATCTGTTTACTTGTTAGTTGTCTGTCTTTTCTCACCAGACTGTCAGCTGTATAGAGCAGGATCTGTGTCTGCCTTCTTTATCTTATATCCCTGGGACCTAGAATAGTGCCTAATGCCAATGAAGAATCCAGTAAATAGTTGTTGAATGATTTGAACACATTTCCAAGTCAGTGCAGAAATCTGGAGACACTGACTTCTCCCCTTCCCTCTCTCACACCTCTAACTCACTTCCTCGCCATATATTCAGGGGACTGCCACTGTGTGCCACACTGTGGTCTAGTACCCTATCCCCATATCTACATCTGCCCGTGCCCGTCTCTCTCTCTCTCTCTCTCTGTCTCGCTATCATAAATCTTACCTACTTCAATCTTCAGAGCAGCTCTCTAAGGCAGTAACTATCATTCTTCTCCAACAGAGTAGGCTACTAAGACACAGAGAGGTGAGATGACTGAACAGAGCCTCAAAGTTGCTCAGTGGAGAAGCCAATAT
Organism: Rhinolophus ferrumequinum; assembly: GCF_004115265.2. Classification (NCBI taxonomy): domain Eukaryota; kingdom Metazoa; phylum Chordata; class Mammalia; order Chiroptera; family Rhinolophidae; genus Rhinolophus; species Rhinolophus ferrumequinum. The sequence goes on along the minus strand of NC_046295.1, from coordinate 67,751,015 downwards.
TTGAACTCAGACAATTTATTTTAAGAGCCTGAACTTGACGTGACCACACTAGATTATGAGAAGTGAACATGTAGAAATGATGGGGTCAGGGGATAGAAGCCATCTAACAGGATCTGTTGTGCAAAGATCCATGCCCAGATGAGTTGGAAACAATATGGAAAACAGATTTTCAGTCCTGACACCAAAAGCTACATGGCTGCCACTGAACTCCAAAGTTTGCCCTGCTCCCGCAGTTGAACCCTGAGTCTGTACAAGGACCCCTGCTCCTTCTAGGGATGTATTTCCAGTGTATTTTTGAGATGCCCGGAATCCCCAGCTCTCATCTGCTGAGTTGTTTCCTAGCGTCTCCAGACTGCCACGTGTTTCTGCAAACAAGTCTAGGCTCCTAGCTCAAAGACACTATTCCAAAAGCCCAGGGGGCTTGGAGTCTTGGACAGAGCATTGCTGGGTTCCTCATCAGCTCCAGAACACCACCCCTGCCCGGGCACAGCCTGGGCAGCACATTGCAGACACAGCCAGGGCCACCGCCATGGGTACTGTAATTACATATTAGATGAAATCCCAAAGTTTCCCTTTATTTACATTCCTACCCTACTCTCTTCATTTCCTCTCTTCATGCCAAGAATCAGCACAGAATTTACTGGAAACAGGAGCCCTCCAGGACCGGGTTTGAAAAGTGGCTGCCCAGATGATGGTTGCCGAGAGGCCTCAGGATTAGCCTTCCTCTGGCCTTAAGCAGCTATGTGTCCTTGGGCAAGGAGATTCCACTTTGGAGCTCTCCGTTAGAAGAGGGATTGAATGGGACCATCCTGAAGGGCCGGTTCATGATTCGGAGGCTTCTATCATCTCAAGAGGTGATAGAAGCAAGAAATTGGAGACAGAAGAATTTGACTTGGGTAGGAGAGCTTCATTCAGTTTAGAGCTCCATATGTCTCCCCTTTTTTCAGTGTCAGTGAGCCGATCTGTTTAGTGGGCCTCCTGTGCCAAGTCCCCAGCACAAGCGGACCAGCTTCTGAGGGGACTTGCAGCCCCTGGGAGAAAGGAGATGTGCACAGAGGAAGCCTTCCATACTGACCGGGGCCCTGGGCCGCAGCTTCTAGACCAATGCGAGCTGAGGCTGAGGCCCAAGGTTGATCCAGGACACACCAGGGAACGAAGCCAGGATCGGCCTGACAATTCCTGTCCTGCTCTTGACTGCTTTTTATTCCCATTGTGAAACTTTCTTAGTCCGTTTTTTTTTTTTTTTCTCTTCGATCCTCCCTCCTTCTCTTGCTCTCCCTCTCCTTCCCTCCCTTCCTCCCTTCCTTCCTTCCTTCCTTCCTTCCTTCCTTCCTTCCTTCCTTCCTTCCTTCCTCTCATCCTTCCTTCCTCTCATCCTGCATCTCCTCCCATTTTTTCAACATCTCCCCTTTACTTTCCCCTTTTGTTCATTTTTGATAATTGTTTCTGTCTGGCTCTTTTCTTTTTCCCCCTCTTTCTTCCCTTGTCCTCTCTCTGTCTTCTCATGGATGCTGCCTCTCTGTCAGTGTCACTCTGAATTCCCGTGTCTATCTCCATCTCTTTGCGTCTCTGTGTGTTTTTCTCTTCTATTTGCTATCTCTGCATCTGTCTCTTGTGTCCTTTTCTTATCACTGTCTCTGTGTCAGTCCGTCCCAGGAGTTCTCTTCTTCCATTATCCTGTGCATTTTCTCTCCCCCACACCGCCCGCACACCCAGCCTCAGTAAAAGGGACTTAGGCTAACTCTGGGTGTGGCCAAGGGTCCCAAAGCTCAGCAGGGCCAGGGGCCTCTAATGTCTCCAAACCCTGGGTGGAATGTGAACTTTCCGTGTCTGTGGTGCCCTGTCCTGTTGATCAAGGGGGTGGGGGGGGGCAGCCTAGTGACTTAGGACTCAATTCCATCTAGCATCAGGTCAGGCTGACCTCTCCAAAGTGCACAGTTGGGGCCCCACAGAGGGGAAGAGCTGTCCACAAGCCAGAAGCAAACACAGCCGTGTGTCCCAAGCCAAAAGAGACTCGTAGAGGAAAAATAACCCTGTTTTTCAGCCGACAGACAGTGAGGCTCCTAAAACCTGCTGGGGACTCTCAGGCAGGCTGTTTCTTTCCTCAAACTGCGTCAGGATTTCATCCAGGAATGGGACGCCAGCCAGGGTTCCAGAGGGACAGGGCACAGACTGCTCATGTGAACTTGGGGCGTGTGGAGGGATGGGAGCTGAGGCCACACGGGAGAGTTGAGCCTTGAATGCCGGATGCAGGAGCTGAACTTCATCCCGCAGGCAGTGGGGAGCCAGGAAAGGCTTTTGAGGAGGAGCAGTCCACATGGAAACCTGTGTTCTGTGGTGTGGAGATTAGGCTGGGTTGAGCTGAGAGTCAGGGAAGCCATCTGCTGCAGGTAGAGAGGGAGTGTGGGATCCTCACACATTTGGGGACTCAGCAAAAGGCACAGTGAGTGGGGCACATGCTGGGCCAAAGTGGAGCAGCATGGGCTCAGCGCAGTTCTGGAAACATCCGGAAGCACCTTTTCCTGTTCCTAATAACTGACTGCACTGCAGAGTACTCAGGAAAAGGACGTGTTTTGCGGGTATCTACCATATGCCTCATGCACGCTGGGGAATATGGGGCAAACTCTCCGCTGGGCTTTGTAAGGAGGACCTTGCCAGTGACAGCAATGGGACAACATGGAGCTGCTTGATCCTAGGAGCAGTGAGACGGTGCTCAGCTAGAAACGGAGCGGAGAACACTTAGCTCCAGCTAATCTGTAATGTGGGAGAAGATAGACCCAGTGTCGAAAAATCTTCTAAGCCCCAAATCTAGGTGTTTAAGTGAAACCGCCTAATTAGTACTTCCTGGCCACCAATTTAAAACTGGTCACATAAATCAATTTTGTAGTTCACAGTTAGCCTGGGGTCATTAATTTAGAATCTCTAATCTGGATCAATTCTCTCAGTGTGCAGATGAGGAAGCCGAAGCCCCGAGAGATCTAGAGAGTTCACAGTGGAGGCAGAGCCAGGAGTAACACATAGAGGTCCTAACGTCCAAGACAGGGCTCTTACGGGTAGGCTCGGACCCTCACCTTCTTCCTTAAGGTCACCTTGTTAGGAAGAAAGAACAGAGATAGCTCAGCATGAGGAGAGGGTCCCGGGGTGGGGGTCACAGACCATACTAGGCTCTGTGCCCAGCTTTGCTGCCCACCCACAAGGGGTCTTGGACAAAGGGCTTCCTCTTTCTGAAGTTCAGTTTTTTCCTTGTTACAGCGAGGGGATTGGAAGGAGAAACCCCTTTCTTTGCTGCTGTTCTAGGACTCTAGGGACTCCTGAAGCTAGGAATGGACCCAGCTAGAGGCCAAGCCTCCTAACTTTTCCCGGCTCCATTGTCTTAGCGGTGGGTCTCTCCCTGCCTGCTGACGGCTGCCTGCCCACCCCACCCCACCCGACCCCCCGACTCCCACCTCCATCTGTGAAGGAGGCTGTTGATGTTAATAGTCTTGAGGTCATCCCTGGAAAGGTGTTAGCAGACTGCAGGGGATCACCATGAATGATGTGTAGAAACTCAGAGGCCAGAGAGAATCCAGGTTTCTGTCATTTCTTTTTCTTTTTTTCCCTGTTCTGTTCTCCTTTCCCCCAAGGACAAACTCCCCCATGTGCCAACAACCCCGTTCTGCTTTCTATTTGCATCATAGTTTAATAGAGCTTGAGGCTTCAGATATCATTGACCCAAACCTTCTCTCTTTATAGGAGGAACTGAAGTTCAGGGAAGGCACAGGGCCTGCCCTCGGTCACTCAGAGAACCAGTGTCGGAGCTGGGCTGGAGCAACCAGGGCTCTCGACTCCACTGTACTTCACCTGCTGCTCTCACGTCCTAGATCCGAGCATACAGGCACCCCTGATCCTCGGGAGGGTCTGAAAGCTAAGAGCCTGGGGTCTTGAGTCAGATTGTCACAGGGTCAATTCAAACTTCAGACCCTCTGGCTGTATGAGCTACTTATTTTCCCTGGGTTTCCAGCTTCACATCTGGAAGGTGAAAGTATGTCTACCTCCTACCCTTTTGTTGTGAAACAAATATAGAGTAATTAACATACGCAAAGCTCCCAGGCTTAGCATGTCCAGCACTCAGTAAGTAGGCATTCAATAGCAAGTGCCTATAAGATGGTTCTTTAGTAGTTCTTCCTCAGGGAGGACCAGGAAGGGGACGCGTATGTGGCTGACTGTCCTGCCCACTGAGAAACGGCTCACATTGCTCTGTTCTCTCAGAGCATCTCCCAGGAGTCCTTTGAACATGAAATGTGGCAAATTTGTGATTGTTTTCCCCAAACACCTGACGCAACAAGAGGTGCCTTCCCTCATTCTTTTTTTCTTCTACTGTGCCTGAACCCATCCTTAATATAGTTCACATGCTCATAGCAAATTGTCAGTGATCTGAGAGTAGAAGAGATTTTAGAAGCCATGGTTTAGGAATCTGAATCTCTAACACACGGCCTGGCATCTAGTTCGTACACAATTCAGCAAATACCAAAGGTCAGCAACAGGTATTACAGGTTGAATGGATGGAGTCGGTCCTTCATGTAAACATCTGTAGCTGTTAGCCAAGGACATGGCAATGACATGACCCCTGCCTGCCAATCACAGTCACCATTGGCCATTTATCAATTACTGTCCGCCATGTATTGTGTTAAGACTTTTATGTCCACTAACTCTTTAAACCTTCACAATATGGTACTCTCTAAGGCACATACTATAGTATCCCCATTTTATATACAAAGAAACAAAGACAGAAAGTCTAAATGTCTTACTCAAGGTCACCTAATCAGTAAAAGGCAGAAACATGTCTAACACGAGATATCTGGCTCCAGAGTCCACTCTTCACGTAGGCGGTAGTGCAGCTGAAATTTGAAATCGTATGGCTCAAATTAAAAGAGATTTGCCCAGTGTTGGAGACAAGCAGCTACTTATCCTGGGATAGAGGGTCATCTGCCCCAGAATGAAGGCAGGGGAGTTTTGAGGAGCCAGTGTACCTTGGAGGAGATGCATTTGGGCTGTGTCTGAAATAATGGATAGCATTGACCATTTAGAATTCGGGATGTTATTGCATCGCAGACAAGGGAACGACTGAAATAAAGACCAGGAGGTGGGAAGCTGAAGGTACACATAAGGGAGCAGCAGAAAGTTCAGGATAGTTGAGATATATGGTCTATGAGGTTGGAGAAGCAGAGTTTGCAAGGCCTTGTTATACAGACTGAGGAACCATTAATTCGTCTCGAGCAGCAGTAAGAAAGCCGAATTTGGGTTTTAGAATGATCTCAGTGGAGTATGGGTTGGAGCCCGGAGGCTTAGGGACCTGTTATTATAGCCCTGGTAAGAGATAATGAATCTGGAATTAGAACCATGGCAGAGCAGAATGAAGAGGAGAAAGTGGATGAAGAGAGTCGTAGGGTGAGGGGTCATTGTATTCACAGTTTTCTTTGGGAATCTATCAAAAGACAACCAATAAGCCAGCTTCATAGGGAAGAAATATCATGGAATCTGAAATTTTAAAATCTAGATTCAGATCCTGACTACCATTGCACATTTGCCTAACCTTTGAAATAATGCCTAACTTTTGAGACCAAGCCTTTTCCCCTACATCCAGGGAGTGAGAGTAGTAAATTCTACTTAAAATGTGCATGTGAAATTTCAAAAGAAAATGTACTCTATAGGTCAAGTGCTGGCACCTAGTAGGCTCTTTATTCATATTAATTTCTTCCCTTTTTTTCATTTGCTTCATTCTTATTGCAGTAAGCATTCATGTTCATTCTCTCTCTCCCTCCACCCCTACCCCCACCCCCCCCTTACTGCCCAACTTCCCTCTCTCTGTTCCTCTTTCCCCAGGATGCCAGAAATGAAATAACATTCTTTGCATGTTTGTTCTAAAGCTCCTGGCAGCCTTCCCACAGACCCCTGGCTGGGTCAGGACTCATTTGCATTAGCATGTGTGAGGCCAGCTAGAAGGGGAGGGAGAGGCCTGTTTTCAGGGAGTTTCATCAGGCGCCTCTGCCAGAAAAAGGAGAAGTTACTATTTCTTTCTGGGAAACATTCACAGATTCATACAAGCAAGGAAGGCTGGGGCGCTGTCTCACTTGTCGAGAGGTTAGTGGGTGGGTGAGCTGCCTGCCTGACTCCCACGACTGTGTCCAGCTCCTCTCATCCTTATCACAAGCCTGCCCCCAGAAATCTCTCTTTCAATGTATGTAGTAACTTAAGACCATAAATAGATCTTTCTTAATCATATCTATGGCTTGTAACACGGAGAGGAGCGAGAACACAGGGGGTAAGGAAGACACTCAGAAGCTTCAGGATAAATAAACAGCAATTTTGCTGGCTTCCAGCTGGATAGTAAATCAACAAAAGCATCTTTAAAAAAAAAGAAGAGGCAATCCCTGGAGTTTTTTTTTATTTTATTTGTTTGTTTTTGCTTCAATCCTGTGAATTTTTTTAAATAATATGCCGCCTTGGAGTTACACTTTCTTCCAGGAATCTCAATAACCTTGTCCAAATCCAGATAACCAATGGCAGGCCAAAGGGAGTCCCCTGGAGGGGTCTCAAGAGAGCCCGTGGCACCACGAAATGTGCTGACCCTAGACACAAGGACCGCACCGTTTACAGAGAGGCAAACCGCGTTCTTGGTTCTTTAGTGGACAACCTCCCACATTATTCCTTCATTACTTTTGAGTTTCCACCCAGGATCTGTCTTCTTCAGGCAAGAAATTTGCCTTCTCCTTCCTAATACTATTCATGTAAATCCTGCGGAGGAAAACATAAAAGAATCAATGAGACGATTGACAATTATTTAAAGAGTGCTTTCAATATGCCAAGCCCTGTTCTAAAAGCTTTACGTAAATGAACTCATCCCTTCCTCTCAATAACCCGACGAGGACAGTATTTTATCATCTCCATTTTGCAGATAAGAAAACCAAAGCCCAGAGAAGTTAAGACATTTGCCTAATAAACGCTCTAGTCAGTCGCAGAGCCAGGATTTAAATTCAGACAGGATGGCTCCAGAGCCCAAGTTCCTAACCATGAATTAGGCCAGCCTCCTCAGAAGCTCCGTGAGCATTTAATGAGCCCACTACGCATCAGCTCTCGTGCTCTCACCCATCACAGGGCCCTGGCCCACGCTGCGTCTCCTATTCATTCTTGAGTTCTCAGACTGAAGGCCGGTTCCTCAGAATGGCATCCACACAACTTACAGTCTAAATGATGTTCCCCATCCCTTTCCTTTATTGCAATTATTAAACTTAGCCCTGGCGTATTTAGCTGTGTGTTAATACCTGTCCTCAGTTAGACTGGACCGTCTATGAGGATAAACATGGCATCTGTTTTGCTGATCTCTTTATACTCAACTGCACACACATGCAGGTGGCATGCAATAAGTATTTATTGGATAAATGCATCGATACACGTAACATTATATTTAATCACAGCTATAATCCTATGAGACAGACAAATTGGGCTAAGTCACTGAAGGTGTAAATGGCAGAAGTAGTATTTGAAAGCAGGTCTTTTCTGACCTCAGAGCCCATGCTCTGAACCCATGCTTTATTCCCTCCTGCTAAGCCTTATAAGTGACCAATAGAAGGAATGAGGCACTCACTGTGCCTGCCCTAAAGAGCTCCCTATTCTACAGGAGGAGCCAAATGTGTATACCAACCACCATATCAGAAGCCAATTAAAATTGATGAACTGGTTGTACAATATCATACAGATCAGCTAGAGGAAAAAAGTGGGAGAGACCAGGAAGTTTTTGGCAGCCAGGAATTACCTCCTCTGGCCTTTCTTTACTTATCCAGCACACACTTATTCTCTAAGGGTATGGTTAAATGTAGCATCCTCTCTATGAGTATGGATGTTTGCTCGTTCCTGTCAGTTTAGAGTGTGTGTCTCCTTCGCTGTAAGGCTCTGCACTCCATGTTGGAGGCCCCGAGGTGAACAGCACATCATCCCTGTGGGCATGGAGCTCCTGATAAAATGGCCCAGGCTATGACCGCTCAGAGGACAGAAGGCCTCTCCGTCCAGTGAAAGCTGTCCAGAAAGGGAGACATATTAGTTGAGTTTTCAAGGATGAGTAAGATCAGTAAGATGAAGCTAGGGAGAGAAGAGAAAATGGTTTCCAGGAAAAGGGAGACATATGTACAAAGTTATTGAAGAACAAGGCAGCATAACAATTTACAAGCCCTGCTCAAGGCATCATGGGTCAAATGTGAGTGATAAGGCTAGAGAGGGTTACGGGGCTCACATTATAGAGGCATTTGTTTTTCTGGCTCAGGAGTATGGGCTTTATCTTGAGGGGAAAGGGAACCATTAGGAGTTTTGAGCCAGTTGCTCAATAGACATGGTCAGATTTGTACTTTAGGAAGATCACTGCTCACATACTGGCAAGAGGTTGGAGGTGGGAGAAAACCGTAGGAAAGCAAATAAGGGAGCTATTCTCAGGGCCCGGTGAGGGCCAGTGAGGTGTAGTGTAGACTTCATTGGGAGGAAGGAGGTGTTTGCAATCTACAGTACAGATGAATGGGATGACATGGGGAGAAGGATGAGCCGGAGACGACTCACTGACAGGCGTGGATTTATCCAGCCTGATGCTTCTGGGTAAGAATTCTACTTCATCCCTGGCCTCTGAGGCTGGCCCAAGGTAGGGCAGGACTGGTGACAACCAGAAAGCATTTTCCAAGCACCTAGTAGGGACTACCACTGCCCTCTGGAAGATAGGAAATAAATAAGCCTGTGTACGTTGGCAAAAGTCCCCATGATTCCCTTTCTAAATTTTAAGAGCATTTGGCTCTCACCTGTTTCTGAAAACAAAGAAATTCTTTAGTGGTGTCACTACCATGTGAGGGGCTGACGGGGTTGAAAGGAGAATGAGATGTGGTTCCTTTCTCCCAGAGAGCTCACATGCAAGTGGAGATGACAGCAAGTAAAGGATAGGTGGGGACAGAGTCACCCATGGCTTCATGTCCTAGGTACTAAGGCACTCAGGGGAAGGAGCAATTAGCCCCCTATGAACAGGTATAGGTCTTTCCCACAGCCTGGAAATTTGGTTCTGGGCGGGGTCATGCAAGGTCGCATGACCCAGCAGTGGGAGAGGTTTTGTTTGCTGTCACTAGATTGACATGCAGAGCCAAGCAGAGGTCCTGTCCTTCTGGGACACACATCCACTACAGTTCTGCTGACAATAACGATTATGTCCCCCTTCCAATTCTTAAGCACTTAGAAATGCACCAGATACTATGTTACGTGAGTGATTAAACAACATTATCTTGTTTAATCTTCACAACTTTCTGAAGGATATTTCTGAAGTATGCGAGTATATGAGTCCGACCTCTTGGATGCAAGTGACAGAAACTCAAATCAAAGTCACGTATAAAAAAATGGAATTTATCCACTTATATAACTGGAAAGTCTAACAGTTATACAGACTTTCAACCGCACCAGAATCCAGAAGTTCAGATGATAAGGACTCTGTCTCTGTCTCTCTGGTCAACTTTGCTATGTGTTGGCTGCATTCTGAGGTGGATTTCTTCTTATGAGGGGTGGGCGGGGAGACGGTCCTGGGCCGCTGGAGGTTTTGATAGTCCTTCATGCCTGTGATCTCAGAAGGAGACACCGTTTTGCTGACATCCCTATCAAGCCCCAGGAAAGGATTCTGGTTGCCTTGCTTGGGTAATGTCACCACATTTGTAGGGGGACACAGGGATGTCCGAGAGACAGTCCTGCCCAAATCACACTGAGAAGTGGAGAAATGGTTCTTAAGTGTATGTAGGTACCATGCCTCCCAGAAAAGGAGTTAAGAAAGGCTAGGCAAAGGAAGCGAACAAAACTGAACACAAAAACGGTTTTCCCCGGAGTCTTAGCATCCCCATTCTACAGATGAGGAAACAGAAGCTCACGGGGGTGAAACACAGAACAGGGTCCACATCTAGGTCTTTCGGATGTCATCACTCTAGATCCTTCACCACTGCACTGCCCTGCCTCACCCCACAGTGAATGTTCTGTGTGAGGAAGATGGGAAGATGGAAAACCCCACTCAAGTGCAGCAACCAATCTCATGAAAAGGGAACGGGCAGGAGGGCCACAGAGAAGACGGGCTGGTGTGGATGTGAAGCAGGGTGCTGTGGGAAAGTGCCTAGAAGTCCCAGCTGCATATTCAGGCTTCGGGCTACGTTTGCGGGACCAGTGACGTCAGGCTCGTTGTTGGAGCGGGGAGTGATGTGGAATTGGTGGACTGACCGACCGTCTGGAGAGAGGTGTCTCGGTGCTGCCTTAGTCCTTGGACCTCTCCAAACCTCACAGAGAGTTTTCTGCAAGAGGGAACAGTTTTGTCTTCAAAGTCAAGGTGAATGCAGCACCAGGAGCCCTCCACCACGCAGTTGATTAAGTGCCAGCTCGATCACTCACTCTGCCACTATGTGTCTGTCCTTGATTAAAAAGCCCCCTCCCCGGCCTCCTTGCAAAAATCAAATTCTCTGAATGCAAAATGTGGGCAAGAAACCCTGCTTTGTCTTGCTTTCAAGGTTATTTTAGTAATAAGCTTTGCAAAGTGTAAATTGATTGGTGTCAGGCATACGTTCATTTGTTTGCTTTAATCAGGAAAACAAAAATAAAATGTAGAAAGTACGGAGACAGCACAATAAGCCACCATGTGCCCACCATGCAGGATTAATACATGTCAGGACTCTGTCACATTTGCTTCAGAGCTCTTTCTTTTCTCCCAGGAGAAATTAAAATTAAACATATTCTTGAAGATGACTCTGTCTCACCATCACCAGTCTTATTCTGCGCCCCACTTCCCTCCTAAGATACAGCCACTATCCTGAATTTGTGTCAGTCTAGTCTAAAGAGCAAAGGGAGTTTAGGCTTGCTTTTTTGGGGGGACGGTTGCTTTTTTGCTTTTTAATTTCCACCATCATCCCCAGTTTCATACATTAGCAATGGAAACTGCAGCTGCTTCCAACTGACACTTGGAGCTTTTGTTATTATTTATTGTTAATATTTATTTAATTTCTGTTACAACCATGTATTTAAAACCCAGGCACAGAAAGTCCCACTGGGTCTTATCTCTCCTGGGAACATTTTTCCCCCTTTTTTTTATGTCAATACCTGTAAGGATACAAATAAATATTTTAATAATGTATTCTTCTAATCTCGTGCTTACGCAAAGCCTTACGTCTCTCAGAGCTTGTCCAGCCGTGGCGAGGTCTTATCAGGGCTAGATGCCCCAACTGTGCCCAGCCAGCTCTTTGCCCTTATTCTAGTAGCTCAAGGTTTCTAAGGCCACTGTGTCCAGTCAACCAGAGAGGCTTATCTTCATGGGGCTAAGGGAGCCGGATGGTGGCAGAGGCTCTGAGATATTAGACAAAAGCTATGTGGGGTTGCCTGAGTTCACAGCAGTGATCAGACCTGCTGGCTGGAGCACAGTGAGAAGCATGCAGTTCTGTTGGTGGAGACAGACAGCAGACCTGGGTTCGAATCCTGTGCTCTGCCGTGTTTCAGGCAGGTGTCCTTCCAGACTAGCTGCTAGGCTCTGAGCCTGTTTCTGCAGCCAGCACCTGGGGGAGCGAGAGGCACCTCCCTTGCAAGTTTCTCGGGAAAACAGGGATCAAGCATGTGGCACCTGTAAGTGCCTGACTTACCAGACATATAGACATAGACATGGATAAATGTCCACACTACCTGCCTTACTTACCTGACATAATGGCTAAGTAAGGCCATTACTTAGGAAGACGTGGTAAGTTGGGCCGTATGGGCAAGCAGAGAACGGGGCTGTGTAGCCCAGAAAGCAAGCATCAAAGGAGTGAGAGGAGGAAAATAACATTCAAAACAGAGCAAAAATTGCAGAGTATTAAATCTCTCTGGGAATTCCACTGACAGCCCATGCTAAGTGGAGGGGAGGCAAGGTGACACCTTTGAGGAAGGGTACCCCACTGTCAGCACTGTTGTTAGTCTTCACTGTGAATCACTCACCTATGTTCAGTGTCTGGACAGCATCCTGCCTTGGAAGCAGGGGTGTGGGTTCAAATCCTGAAGTTGCTTTGAACTTCCTGTGTGACCTAGGACAAGTTGATTGCCCTCCCTGAGCCTAAACAAAGGGTTGAATGAGCTCCTTGACAAGACCATATTCTGGTGCTAACAATTTCTCAGCTTGTGAGAATGCTGTGAGTTCTCTTTAGGAACTCAAGGTTGACATAGGCAAGGCTTTCGTCAGGGCTGTCTGAGCAGCTGCTTCCAGCTCCTCTGCAGCTCTCCACCACCACCACCGTTGGGCATCCTACCGAGATGTCAAAATCCAAGTCCTGTGTGTTCTCATCATCGTTAACTTTTCTATTGGCAACCTGGATTGGATAGTCGATCTGTAAGTCATACTATGTGCACCACATAACTTTACTCTCTATCGCTCTGGCTTCCTAAATTGATGAGGGTGACAGCTCCAAGCTTTCACCTAAGGAAAGACTTTGCCAACCTCTCACCCTTTCTCTGAGTAGTTTTCCCAGTGTGTAAGTTCTATCCTTTCTTATTCACCATCAGTTCATGTGGACATGTCTTATCTGTTCACGTGTCTTTCGGATTAGGACTGAAGTGTTGTTAATTCGTGGCGGGGGTACTTACAATCCAAGGAATGCGGACTTGGGGTCAGGTAGGTTCTGGGATTGGACCCTGCTCTGCAACTGACCAGCCATGTGATTCAAGGATGGCATTTCATCTCTCTGCCACTCTGTTCCTTTATCTGTAAATATACATGAATATAGATGATATGATCTACCACTTAAGATTGTCGGAAGGAGGAAATTAGCTAATATGTAGCCAATGATTGGCAAAGATGATATGTATACATGAGATATAGCTTACCTCGTTAAGTAAATTGGGAGCTCCTTGAGAGGCAGGAGCGGTGTTTTTATATTTCTTTTTAATCTCATCTTGCATAGTGTCCACCGGTACAAAGCGTTGCTGGGCTGCACCTGCTTTTATAATAGCTGCAGCCAAGGCACTTGGGTGCGCATAGGTTTCTACAAATACTGTGAAGTGAGCAAACAGCTGTTTAAACAGACACAGAGGGCCTAGCCTTCCTAAGTCTTCGAGCTTGTAAAAACTGTAATCTTTCTCCTCCTCCTCCTCTCTGTCTGCCTCCTCCTTTCCCCAGCTTTCCATGCTGAGGATGGGAAAAAGGATCCACCCTTGGCCTGGAACAACACACATGTGATTTCTCACATTCTGCTCCCTGTCCACACACACACATACACTCGCACACACACGCACGCACACGCACACACACACGCACGCACAGACACACGGACATATATCCATGTCTGTATCGATATCTATATCTTCTTTTGTTCAGTGAACATTTATTGAAGACTTATCATGTGCTCTAGCACAGTTTTTGCCACTGTGGGTAAATCAGTGACCGAAAGAGAATAAATACTTATTTTTATTAATTTGGTATTCACGTGGGAATGACAAACCAAATGGATCACTACTACAAGAAACAAGAAAATTATATAATATATTAGAAGATCATAAATATTATGGACAGAAAATAAAGCTGGGTAAAAGGTATTCTAATGTACTCCTGGGTGTAGCAGTTGAGATGTAGTTGCAATTTCAAAGGGAACCTCATTGGAAAGGATTTTTAGAAGGCAAGGAAAGGAACTGGAGAGAGGACATCCAGGCAGAGAGAAGAGCTGTGCAGGTTGCTGGGAGTTTGTTGTTTCAACACACTGTGTTGAAAGCAGATGGTTAGTGTTGTTTATCAAAGAAATAGAAAATGCAGATGAACATCTTTAAAAACAGTAACTCTAACTATAGATTGAGCTGTCCCCATTTGTGAAGAATTTGGCTAAGGGCATCTTACTACTAAACGTTGTTAGGGGAAATCTCCTAACAAACCTGTGAGGCAGGTGGAACTGTTCATTTTATTCACAAGGAAAGTGAGGCTGGAGGAGGTAAAGTACTTCCCCAATGTCACATAGCCCATAAGCAACAGCGATGATACTGAAACACAGAAATCGACTCCTAAGCTCTGCATTGTACTGAGGTTTGGAGCAGTCCTGCTGCAGTCCCCAGACTCCTGCCTTTACAAGTAAACCAAAGCCATAACTGCTACCCCCTTTAAGGATTCATTGAAGGCCCCCTGTTTTCCCTTTAAGTAACCCCGTCTACTCACATGAGGAAGAATGGGACAGGGTGTGGGGCAGGAGATCTTGTTCAAACTCAGAACTCAGAAAGCTGCAGACATAAAAGACTCGGGCACCAAATTCCTGCCATGGCCACATTATGGAGGCAGGATCCTTTTAGACTGGCATCATTGCTTTTGCCTTTTTTTTAATAGATGTCTCTTTCTTTTTTGAAGATCTAATTTACATACCACGAAATTCACCCTTTTAAAGTATTTTAGGATATTCACAAAGTTCTGAAGCCATCACCACTAATTCTGGAACATTTTAATCGTCTGAAAAAGGAACCCACTCTCCACTAACAGTCACCCCCATTGCCTGGTCCTCCAGCCCTGGCCACCACGAATCTACTTTCTGTCTCTAGGAACTTACCTATTGTGGACATTTCATAGTAGTGGAATCATGCAATATACGGTCTTTTCATCTGAATTCTTTCACTTAACATAATGTTTTCAAGGTTCAGTGATATTACAGTTTGAATAAGGACTTTGTTCCTTTTGATTCAATTATACAATAATATTCCATTGTATGGCTATACATCATCTGTGAAAATTTGTGTACAAGTTTTTCTATGGACGCGTTTTCAATTCTCTTGGGTATATACCTAGGACTAGAATGTTTAAACAGACTATTTTCCCATTGAAGTGTCTTGGTACTCTTGTTGAAAATCAGTTGGCTGTAAATGTATGAGTTTATTTCTGGACTTTCAGTTTTACTCCATTGCTCTATATCTATCCTTACGCCAATATCAGACATTATTGATTATTGCAATTTTCTAGTACATTTTCAAATCAGGGTGTGTGTGTCTTCCAACTTTGTTTAGTTTTCCAAGATGATTTTGACTCCTCTGGGTACCTTGCATTTCCATATGAGTTTTAGGAGTTGTTTGTCAATTTCTGCAAGAATATCAGCTGGGGTTTTCTTAAGGCTTGTGTTAAATCTATAGATAAATTTGGGAGCATTTCCGTATTAACAATGTTAATCCTTCAATCTGTGAACATCGCATGTCTTTTCATTTATTTAGGTCTTGTCTAATCTCTCTCAGCGATGTTTTGTAGTTTTCAGCTTATATGTCTTACGTCCCTATTGTTAAAAGTATCCTTAAGTGTTTTATTCTTCTTGATGCTACTATAAATGGAATTAATTCTTAATTTCATTGTTTGGTGGTTTATTGCTCGTACATTGAAATACAATTTACCTTTGTATTTTAATATTTTAACCCATAGTCTTACTGGGCTTGTTTTTTTGTTGTTGTTTAAGATCTATCTTTGTGGATTCTTTTGTTCTTCTGTGTACAAGATCATGTCATCTGCAAACAGAGATAGTTTCACATTTTTCTTTACTATCTGGATGACTTTTATTTCTCTTTGTTGCTCAATTGCCCTGTCTAGATCTTTCCGGACATTGTTGAATAGAAATAGTGAAAGTGTCTTTTTCCTGATCTTAGAGGGGAAGCTTTCAGTCTTGACCATTAAGTATGATGTTAGGTATGGTTTTCCACAGTTGCCTTTTATCAAGTTGGAGAAGGGTCCGTCTGTTCATAATTTGTTGAGTGTTTTTATCATGAAAGTGTGTTGGGTTTTGTGAAAGACTTCTCTGCATCTATGGAGATAATCATGTAATTTTCATCCTTTATTCTATTAATATGATGCATTATATTGGTTGATTTTTATATGCTAAATCTTGCTTTCACGGGATAAATCCCACTTGGTCATGCGATCTAATTATTTTTTATATGTTACTAGATTTTGTTAGTATCTTGTTGTGCCATATATATGTAATTTATATTTATAAGAGATATTCTACTTCCTTTGTGGTGTCTTTGTCTGGTTTTGGTATCAGTGTAATACTGGCTTCCTACAATTAGTTGGCAGTGCTTCCTCCTCTTTTGTTGTCTGGGAAGAGATTGTGAAGTATTGGTGTGAACTGGCATTAACATTTGGTAGAATTCACCAGTAAAGACATCTGGTGATCCATTGTTTTATAGGAAAAGATAGCAAGGTCTGTGGGGAAGGACTTCATCCGAGGTCAAGGTGTTGATCGGGGGCAAAGCTAGGGCAGCCCAGGGTTTAGACCCAGCTCAGCCAACAGCTTACTGTGTTTGTTGTCTCTAATTCTCATACTACTCCTGAAAGCAGGTCTTGTTGTCACAGTAGAACTAATGAAGAAACTGAGGCTCAGAGGATTGCCGTTGTCCAGGGGTTTGAATTTCCAGAAGCATTGTTCCCACTTTATCTTACTTGAGTATCATGAATAAGCAAGATAAGCAAGATAACATTAACTGTACCAAGCACTGTTCTAGATGTTTGCCATTTTCTTTCTTACAATAATCTCGTGAGTCAGGTATTGTTGACTCCATTTTACAGATGTGGAAACTGAGGCTCTCAGAGATGACAGGAAATAGAGACAGGGTACAAACTGAGTCCTTCAGACTCCCAAGAGCAGGATTTGTTCCTTCTCCCCACACCCATCCTTCCACCCATGGGAAAGCACAACTTACATACGAGGTGGAGACTGAGCTTAGCTTGAAGTAAATAAGAACCATCCTGCCCATACTGTTCCCTAACTTAATGAATAAATCCAAGCCGGTGGCCTCTGCTTGGCCTCCACTCCTCTGAGCTTGGCTTTGTCAAAACGCAATTTCAAAAGGCACCCTGGAAGAAGAGAAAGACTTCAGGGGTGGATGTGGGATGAGGAGCAATGTCAGTGTTGAAAAGGGGCGACGGGTGTTGGTGTTCCTGTACTGAGATCTCTTCCTTGTCAAAAGTCGGGAACATGGAGTTCATCCTCCTAATAAACTACCCTCCTCTGAACTGTGACTCAAGGCCCAGTTGGGACCAATGAATACCTAATAATTCTATTTGGAAACAGCACTGGACTTTGAGTTAGGAGACCTATGCTGGCGCCTGGCTGAATTACTATCTGTGTAGTCTTTGGAAAGTCAATTCAAATTTCCATGGCTCACTTGCCTCCTTGTAAAATGGATTTAATAATACACACCCCTTAGGCAGTTGTAAAGAGAACAGAAGACGACTGTATTAAAGCTCCCAGCATTGTGTCCGATGCTGCGTAGGTGCCCAGGAAATATGTGTGGAATCTCTCAGGCACTTTGCGCATCCGTAAGACCATTTGGTCCTCACAGCGTCCCAGTGGGGGTATTGATTGGTACCTGAGACACGGAGAGATCAAACAGTCTGACGAAAGCCAGCTGGTTAACCAAGAGCTGGTTAACAACAAGGTTAAACCTACACATCAAGTCCTCTGTCTCTCAGGGCAACATACTTCCAAGTTATGCTTGTCTGCAAAACATTTCTATAACTGAAGCCACCTAAAAATTAGTGTTTTTACCTGGGTTTCAGAGAGTTTATCCAGTCTACAATAAAGATATAAGAAAAAGGCTACAATTTGCTTTAAAGATCCCAGGAATATGAATTGAGGTGGGATAATCCAGCACTCCAGGTTTAATTCATTCCTTGCCTTGGAACCATAAAATTAGTCTGTGTCTGCTTTACCCTAAAACAACCTATTAGGAGAGGAACATCCTCCAACTAAGCACTATGATCTGTTCAACTATGTGTTACCATGTAGTCCACTCCCTGAAAATGAAGAGGATAAGGCGGGGCCTGGGAGGCACAGAGAAGGAAATGAAGGAGAAGGAGAAGAGCTACTGCTAAAGCCAAGTCAGGTGCCAACTTGCATTTTCCTTTCCAGAGGGGTCAGGCTGTCCTTGGTAGGTGAATGAATGAGTGCCAACAGACCATTTGCATAGTATTTGTATATTAAAATCCCTTGGCACATCCACTCCTCCAGGGCTTTCTGCATCGGGAAGGTAAGGATTGTCACCATTTTTTTGTGTTTTTTGGAGGATAAAAATGAAATTCTTTTAGGTGCTGGACAGTCCCTGAGGTTATAGCTGCCGGGATTCGGGTGGCCCATGAATGTATACCCAAGGCTTAGTCCAGTGTTTTAAAGAAGGAAGAAGGGCCACACCGGAAGCAAATATAGGGGCAAGAATACATTTTTATTGAAGTGGCACTGCCTTCCACTTCTTGTTCCCTTGACCACGTCCTTGCTCTTCTGTGAGCCTCCTGAAAGCAAGGACCACCCTCCTTCTCCATGAGTGTTTCTCCCCTGCTTAGTGGAGTGCCAGGCACCTGGCAGGTATTCCGCTGGGGGCAGATACCCCCAGAGTGGAGCTGCTGTACTGATCACTTATTCTTCCTTCGGGTATAACATGTTTTACTTGTAAATCAATGTATATTTATTGAATTTTAAATATCAATCATTATATAATCATTACTTCTGAGTTCTGGTGTTCTCGGCTCTGTGAATTTTAGAGGAATGCTCATACCCCATTGAATTTGGGAGGACCTTAGCAGGCAGAGGGGTGGATGATTCCAAATTGCTTTTGCCTCTGCCTGAGCTTAGCACCATCATGGGTTTTCCGACTTGGCCCTCCCCCCACAGCACTCTCTGCTGCCACCCCTCAATTCTTTACCTGTTAGCTCACGCTGGAGGGGTTGAAGGGAGTGCAGTTGGGCGGAGTGATGTTTGGAGTCCAACCACAGACTGCCTCACCTTTGTCCCAGGCAGGGCCTCCCGATCAGACCTCAGACTAGGTTGTTTTCACAGTAGAAACCAGGACTGGAGTCCTTAATACTATGACGCTCTGTCTCTCTGTGCTGGGCGCTGGAATTAAATATTTATGTTGGTAGAAAGCACGAGTTGTCAGCCCAAGTAGGGAGATAAGAAAGTTCTTTTTTTGGTGCCAGGGAGTGGGTGGGCTGCCTGTGGGACAGAGCAAGGATCCACAACAGCCCCCTGCTGTCTGTTCTCTAGTCTCACTTTGATACTCCTGGACGAGAGGAGAACAGAGATATTTTGCCTGGTGGCCAGCACCCAGCTGGGGGAAACACTGGATGTTTGAAGTCTGGCAGCTGGTCCACACTGTCTTGCCCAATGTCCTCATTTCACAGGCTGGGAATTCCAGGGCAGAGCACAGTGGTACTTGCCCGAGGCCACACTGCTCATTCGGTGTCTGAACCTGTCGCCAGAGGCTCATGGGATGTCCAAGATGGGACTCAACCCGGAGCAGCGGTGACCAGGTTCTTGTCTCCGCACGAGAAAGAACTCGAGAAGTGTGACAGATGCAAGAAAGCACAGGAAGTTTATTGAAATGAAAAGTACGCACTTGAGAGGGAAGTGCAGGAAAAGTCAGAGAGCAGGTCAGGCTGAGGGCGTCCTAACCAGGGGTATTTATACCTCCTGGGGGCAGGACTTGGTGACGTCCCATTGACGTAGCGCGTCAGTTTACTCCCAGGTAGGTGAGCTCCTCAGTTTCCCACTCTTCCTTGTTTGGCTACTCTGGAACTGTCATGGCGTCAGATGCATGCTGGGAGTCATAGTAACTGCAATGTAAATGAGATTATAATAACATTATAATTAGCTAAATGCCAGGTCCCGGTCAAAGGGATTAGCCTTGCTGGATGAAACTGGGTCTGGTTCTCCAGCTGCACGTGCCAGATGCAGCCCGTTGTTACTCATGTAACCAGTCAGAAGCCTCACTGTTGTATCTTGGAGGGGGTTGTCAATTTCCTTGGTTACCTATCCTGCCCCAAACCCAAACGGGAGTTCAGATCTTCAGCAGGCAGTTGTGGCATTTAGACCTGGGGTCAGAAGAGCTGTGTGACCTTGGATAGTCACCTGAACTCACTGATCCTGTCTGGAAAACAGGAATGATTTCTTACCCTGGCATCAAATGAAATAATGTCAGCAAACACTATTATGTTAAGTACTGTCAAAGCTCTAGATCAGGGTCAGCAAACTTTTCCCTCGAAGTTCAAATAGTAAATATTTCAGGCTTTGTGGGCTATATGGTCTCTGGTACAATTACTCAACTCTGCCCCTATAGTGTGGAAGCATCCACAGAAAATATATTTTAAGAAAATGAGTCTGGTAGTATTCCACTCAAACTTTGTTTACAGAAACAGGCAGCAGACCAGATTTGGCCCCGTGGGCCATAGTTTGCTGACCCCTGTTCTAGATGCTTGGAAGTTGTTACAGTTACTATTGATGACATAACAAATTGCTTTAAAATGTAGTGGCTTAAAACAACCATTGGATGATGCTGATGGATTTTGTGGGTTGAGTGTTCAGACAGGGCACAGCAGGTTGGGCTGTCTTTGCTCCATGAAGTCTGGGCCGCAGCTTCAAGCCTTTAAAAGGTAGGGAGTGACGTGACTGCAGGAGCTGAAATTACCTGAAGGCTCCTTTGTTCATCCATCTGGATGGAGCCTGGGCTGCGATGAACTGAACACCAGGATTGCTGAAGTGCCGAAAGCAGCCTTGCCATGTGGCCTGGCTTCCTCACGCCAGGGTGTCTTGCATGGAGCCTCCGGACTCCAAGAGAGAACATTTCAGTGAGCGAGGTGCAAGTTACATAGCCTTTTATAACTCAGATTCAAAAGTCACTCAGCGTCTCTTCCGCTGGGCTCTGTGAGTCAAAATACTCTTGAACCTTTCCACATTCAAGGTGAAGGGACATAGAACCCCCCGCCTGTCAATGGCAGCAATGTCAAGGAATTGGGACTGGTCGGGGGGGCTCATTTTAAAATCATTATAGAAGAAATTGATAATGTAAACACATACACCACTGAATAACGGTAAATGCTTACTTAGCATTTACCATGGGCCAGGTACTGTTTTGGGGGAGTACTTTATTCCCCCAACAGCCCTTTGAAGGTGGTAATAGTATTAGCCACAGATTAAAGACAAGAAACACTGAAGAACAGAGAGATTAATGAACTTTCCCACAGTCATAACTTAGTAGGTTGTAGAACCAGCATTTGAACTCGGCTAGTCAGGCTCCAAAGACTGTTCTAAGCATGCTACGCCCTGCTTCCCTGTGGTCATGACACAAGAATGCTTGCTCTGCTCCTCCAGCAGAGCTGGATTAACACCCTGAGTCTTTGGACTGCCGGGTGTCTAGCAAGTCCTCCTGCCAACAATCAATTACAAACATCACTGCACACCTGCTGTGAGTCCAGACTGTTCTGTACATCATGGATAGGCCAAGGAAAGAGGGAAGGGACTCAGTTTTGCTCATAAGAAACCCAAAATATGAGTGGAAGGACTGAATTCTGAATTATTTCTCACAACCGCATGCATGCAATGGAACCTTTGTCCCCACTTTACAGCTAAGGAAACCAAGGCCCTATGGTTATTTGCCACTTGCCCAGTCGCTGATGGAGTCGAGATTTAAACCCAGAACAGGCTGATAGGCAAGCCCGTGCTCTTTGCCATCCACTCCAGTGGAGAAAGATCTGGAATGGAGAGCACCATCTCTTTCGGAGGGAAAAAGCACCAGTCCCTAGAATATCAGATATAGACTATCCGTGAGAGGTGACCTTGGTTCAGTTCTCTCACTACAGAGATGGGGGTGGGGGGGACTGAGACCCAGAGAAGCGTGTCCCTGGCCATCCAGCTGCTGAGACCCAGAGCTGAGGTGGGACTTGGTGGTTTTCCCACCGCCCCCGACTGCCACATTGTGCTGGGAATGGCAGGGAGGGCAGTGACGCTTGTCAGAAGGAGGGGGTGGCGAACCGACGGGAAGTTGTTTGCCAAAGCTGCGTGGGGGAAAGAAGCATTTTACAAGACCAGGGCCTCTGGCCTGGAAACATCTGTTTCCCTTCAAATCAGCGAGGAGACTTTTGCCTCCCCTGAATGCCTAAATCATGTGCCGGCTGGGGAAGAGCAGGCGTTGGCCTGGAGACTTCAAACGCATTCTCCGGTGCTCTCGGGGACCTGGTCCTGAGCTGGGCCTCTGGGGCTTTGTCCCTGCTCTTACCCCCTGTCAGATCCGTGAGAAGCTCTCACCGCCAATTAACTTCTCAGTTTCATTCTCTCACCCCTGCTGCGAGGGGTCTGGGGGTCTCGGATGGGACCAACAACAGCTTCCTCTCTACCTACCCTCCTCCAATCTCCACAAGGACAACTTACGGTGGGTGGGGGGCGGGAGTCCGAGCCCTGGGCAATGGCATAATAAAGATGCTATTGAGAATAATATCTACCGTGCTCTGTCCTGGATCTCACAGGCCAGGTGTCACGGTGACTGAGCTCTTCCATACCCCATCTCCTTTACCCTAACAACAACCCTGCACAGTGGGTTTCAATATTAAGATGCCTATTTTATAGATGAGTAAATTGAGGCAAGGCCTCAAACAGCCAATACGTGGAGAGACAGAATTTGCAACCAAAGGGCCTAATTCCAGAGCCCTGCTTTTAGCCGTTCCATTCTTTCGTCTCCTGTAATAATCCTTCAATCGAATCACCTTTTGTTCAGCTTACAGGTAAAGACACTGATTTCCAGACAAGGAAACTACTGCTTCTTAGCTGACTGAGTCCTTCGTTCAGTCATTCGTTCACTTGGGAAACTATTTGTCTGGCACTCCACAATTTAGGTGGCTGAGCACCGGATGTTGGTGGATAGAGATGGGCAGAGCCATATTCTGGTGCTGAAGACGTTTACATACTCATAGTGGCAAGAGAGAAATGTATGGGCACTGACCTAATCATGTGACATGTGCTGTGACAGGGCACCTTGTAGGGAGAAAGGCTTCCTGGAGGACATGAGGTTTGATTGATGCTCTAAGAACAAGGTGGAGAGGGTCAAGTGAAGAAGGGGAGGGGTGATCCAGACAGGGGACAGCTCACACAAAGGCCAAAACTTGGAATCCACGCCCCGGAATCATTAACAGATGGATATGGTCCTACTATGAAACAGAGTAAGAAGCAGATTGGTAAACGATGCTGCATCTGTGGCCAGAGTTCATTCGAGGCTCGATAGAGTCCTGTCCAATGAATGACCCTCAAGGAAACATTTAAAAATACTTTGTATTTCAGTAGTCAATCCCAAGGCACTTCCCCACACACTGAAATCCCAATACACTAAGACCATATTGCTTTAGGCATCCAAGATCTCACAGCCCACTGTCTAGACATAAGCTGGGATGTGGACTCAGGTTTTCAGCCACCTTAGCCAGTGTTCTCTCCCCTGAAACAAGGTCAGAAGAAGAAATAGCAAGAGTTTGAGCCTGGAGCTCCAGGTTCCAAAATAGGCCACCCCACTTCATCCTTGGAGGTAACTTTCTAACAATAAAAGTACCCCATAGATGCAGTTGGACCTAAGTCAGCCAGCTGTATAAGGAACAAGGTAGTGTTCTAGAAAAAGCACTGAAAGAGGAGTCAGAAAATCAGTGTCTTTACTCCGAACTTACTGGCAGTTGGTCCTTGTGCAAAGTCTCTTTCCTCTCTGGGCCTCGGGTTCCCACCTGTGACATGAGAATGTGGAGTTTGGTGGAGGCTCGGGAGTTCTAGTTCAAATTATCAGTGGATCTCAGCCTGCCTCGATGGGCAAAGAAAGGATGAAAGAACTGAGCGGAAGATAGCTGGTACCCTGCTGGATCCCCTGAGAAACACAGAGATCTGACTGTACCCTCTCTCAGTCTCTCCCTCTCTTTTTTCCACTCTGCTCCATGGGTGTCTACAGGGGTCTGCTTCTCAGTCTCGCCCTCTCTCTTCCTCTCCTCCTTCTCCACATCAGGGCTGCCACTTTCCTCCCCTCCAGGCCCTGCCTGGTCCCCTAACAGCTTTCAGATGTGTCTCTGGAACAGTTCTACAATTACAGCTGAGACAGGCAGAAAGCGTATGGCCTTGTGACTTTTGACCCCGGCCTGTGCGGTTGACATCTTCCTCTTTCTCTACCCCTCCGCCCCCACTGGCAGGGTGGCCTGGGGCCTCCTCCATCCTGAGGCCTCCACTGACAGGTCTGGATACTCTAACAACACAAATGGAAGCTACCTTTTACAGAGCAAAGACTGATTAAACCAGACCTGTTCCAATCATTATATCAATGAGACCTGATCCCCAACTTGTGAGGTATGGATAATTTCACCCTACGTTACAAGTGCAGAAGCTAAGGCTCAGAGAAAGCGAAGTGAGTTCCCAAAGAATGCTCAGCCAGCAACTGGGGAAAGCAAGGATTCTGCCCCAGTTTTTATAACTTGAAAACCTAAGACTTCTTCCCAGCATGCTGTTCTTCATGCTGCTTGGCTAAGCAGAGAAGTAACCCTGGAGCCTCTCAATGGAGGAAAATCCTACAGGAGCATCATGGAAACCTAAGTAGCCAATGGGAAAGCAGTGTTTAAAAAAAAAAAAAAGCCACTTCCTCATGTTTTCAGGCTCATTCACATACTTCATTCACAGGAGCCTTTCCTGTTTCTCTCAGTTGAAATGTATCTCCTTCTCTTCCACTCCAAGAAAGCACTTTCAAAATGTGTACTCTTGCACAAATAAGTGCTCTTTATATGGCCTTTATAAAATCTGCAACTTACAAGCCACCTCTCATGCGTCAGTCCGTGAAACCCTCGACACAGCCATGCCCTGTCTCTACAATTATCCCCATTTTGTTGACTCAGAAACTGAAATTGAAAAATAAGATGTGATACGCTCGAGGTCACACATTCGCTCAAATAGTTAGTGAGCGCCCACCCTATACCTAGTACCATGCGAAATGCCAGGGATGTAGCTGTACCCACGCTGAAGTATGCACGCGTTAGGAGCTACGGGCTGGGTTTGGATCCTGCCTCTGCCACATTCTAGATGTGCGGTCGTGTGGGTAGAAAGTGCTTACGCAGTGTTACCCAGTACTGTCCTTACCGCCCCACTTTGCCACTTGCTTAGTCTCACACCCTGGAGTTTCTTTGTGATCTTGCTTTCAATCCCTGAGCGAGACTTCCCAATCGTAAGTCATGTTGTACAGCACTTCTGTTTCACATCCGTCCACACTGACCTGATGCCGTAGGTGCTTCCTGCCCGTTTGTCACGTAGTAGCTGCCTTGATGATCAGGTCGACCGCTGTGGCATCGCTTGTGTTCTAGTCAGGCTTATTTCACTTCCTAATGGCCCCAAAGCACAGAGCGGTGATGCTGGCAATTTGGAGATGCCAAATAGAAGCCATAAGGTGCCTCGATTAAGTCAAAAGGTACAAGTTCTTGACTTAATACGGAAAGAAAAAAAATTGTATGTTGAGGTTGCTAAGATCTGTGATAAGAACAAATCTTCTATCCATGAATTTGCCTAAAAGATCGTATTATAGGTACGTATGTATAGGAGAAAAAAACCTTTGTATGTGTAGTGTTCGGGACTATCAATGGTTTCAAGCATCCACTGAGGGTCACAGAAAGGGACCCACAGATGAGGGAGACTGTTGTATTGTACAATGTGGTTACAAACATAATTTTTGGATTCAGGCAATCTTAAGTTCTGGTCCCCTGCGGCCACTTACTCGATATGTAATAATAAGTCACTTACTTGACATCTCTGGAACCAATGTGCTTATTGGTAAGATGCAAACAAACATAGTACCCAACTCATCTAGTGTGAAGGTTAACTGGAAGGAACAATGCAGGCAAATGACCCAACACCTGTGAACACTCATTAGATGGTTACCATGGCTATCATTACATTCAGGAAGTGTGCGGGGTGTTGGGTCCCTGAACTTGAACAGACAAGCCTGCAAGGAGGGACTTGTTTTTCCTGTTTCACATATGGGGAGACTGAGGATCAGAGAGGATAATCAACTAGCCCAAGGTCATACAGCTAGTGAGCACCAGAACCAACGTTTCAACGAATGCCCACTGGGCGCAAGGTTCCTTCTGAGTCCCCACAACATGCCAGCAGAGCTCTGGGTGACCTGTTCCTGGCCTGACTCCTCTCCAAAGTCCCCTTTGCAGCAGGACAGAGCAACAGCTCACTGCTGACATTCTTGCACTGATAGAAGGTGTCTCCATGGCTCTGTCATGGCCCTCGTGGCATTTGTCCCATAGCAACAAAGAATGTGGAGCATATGTGGTTATGAGGCTTGTTGCCAGCCTGGCTCGTGGCATCACAAACACAGACCCGGCATGACCGATTGATGAATTCTTTTGTGCGCCAAGAATATCAACTTCCTATTGCTTGTTATTTCAACCGAGGAGGAAAAGACAGGATGGTACTACTGTGTTGTCTTAATTACAGTGAAACTCAGAATCAATGTCAAGGAATAAGTTAGAAACATTCTTGGCATGAGCTGAGTACCTTTACCAATTCTTTCAAAGAGAAATTGTTTATTTTAAAGGAGATTTTTACACACACACACAAAAAGACAAAGGGTCTTTTCTCCAGAAAGATCCTGGCTTCTGCTTACTGTGACCCTTGTACCAAGACGTTTCCTGGTGCCTTGTGTAAAAACAACCTTTGAGGCATCAGGGCAGATGATGTATCCAAGATGGGAGGGCCTGTGTAGACACTCCCGTTCAGACCCTCTAAGCCAGTGAGCGGTAGAAATGGAGTGACAAATGGCAGCTGCGAGCAAAAGGTATGGGTTTCAGAGTAAGACAAACCGTGGTACAAGTCTCAGCTCTTCATTATCTAACTCTGTGCCTTTGGACAAATTGCCTGATTTTTTGATCTTCAGTTTTCTCTTCTGGAAGATGGAGATAATCAGGGTTATTGTTTGAACAGGTTTTCCTAAGATTAGAAAAACATACGGAATGGCACTATCTCAAAATAGTTGGAAGTAGGCAAGTGTACCTAATGGGATTATATTTGTACAGAGTTGATGTCCACAGACCTTTGGCCAGGAGACAGTAGCTGACAGATTTTAAATTAATGGGCTTTGGAGTCAGACAAACCTCGACTTAAATTGTCAGTCCCAGGCATTGCTGTGTGGTTCTGGGCAAGCTGCCTCCCCTCTCTGAGCGTCATATAAAATAAAAACAGTAATAGTAGCTATCTAGGATTCTTTGGGGGAATTAATAGTGATAATGCAGGTAAAATTGTGTCAGCTCAGTGCTTGAACACATATTAAGGTCTTAGTATATATTAATTAATTTGTACAACTAACTCATATTTATTAAGGGCCTAATATGTGCAGGCGATCAGGACCCATCATTCTGAAACTTAGAAATTATACTGTCATGCCCATTTTATAACATGAAGTGAGCTGAGGTGTTGGGGAAACAGGAAAGGAAACAGGACCCCTGGGACTGCTGTTTCTTCTACTTGACCCAGGCACCCCTCTCCCCACTCCACACTACGGCCGTTATCCTTGAAGACTGGTGAAAGAAGAAGGCCTGACAAAGACGAGACATTCAGATGCTCAACTCTTTTATTCAGACTGCGCCTGAACTTCAAGGCCCACCTCCTCTCGGAAGTCTTCCTTACTCACTCGTTAGGCTTTGTTCCAACACAGAGCTTGGAGGCCTGGGGGTATGAAGGGTCAGAGAGCCTTCTCCAGCTAGGCCAGAGGATAGTGAGTGCTCTAGACAGAATTCTGTGCCCTCGATCAGAACTGAATCCACCAGGTTTGTGAATTCTCAAGTCTCCCCTTCCAATGCCACACCGGCTGTCTCTCCCCCCCCGGTACAGCACGGAGCTTTAGGTGACACCACAGAAAGGTAGGGCATGCCTTGTACCTAAAATAACTCCAAGATTCCCTGTCATGGCACACAACGTCCCCACTCACCTTCCACCACATCTCATTTTGCTACAGCCACACCGGCTGTCTGTTCCCTCCAAGAGTCCCGGATCCCTCTCTCTCCTCAGGACCTTTGCACTTACTGCCATCCCTGTTTGGAAGGCTATTCCCCCAGGTCTTCCTCCCATAAGCCAGTTCCTTCTCATTATTCAGTTCTCAGCTCAAATTTTCTCTCCACAGGAGGCCTTCATGGACAAACCTGTCGAAAGTACCGCGATCCCCCTCCCCATTAGTCTTTTTCACATTTTCCTATTGTATTATTTTTCACATTTACCATTATCTAATATTTTGTTTACTGTGTCATTAGCTTTATGTGAGAAGAGACCTCGACTCTCTTGCTCATCTTTATAACCTTAGCACCTAAAATAATTCCTGGAACATAATGAAGACTCATTAAGTATTTGTTAAATAAGTGAATGACATAATATGTAAGTGAGTATATCCAGCTCTACAGGACAGCACTGGGGTTCACTTCTCAAGCCCTGCACCGAGACTGCTCTGTTCCTCAGTAACTACCTATGAGGCCGTGGAAAGACACCCAGCCTAAGTCTCAGTTTTCTCATTAGTGAAATGTAGGTGATAATATCCAAGCTTTCTAGGCTTGCGTACCTATAAATTAAGAGATTAAGTGGAAAATGCCCAGGAGACAGTTGGTGCTCAGTAAATGCTTTGTAATTATCTTTTTTTTTTCGAAGTCCTTTCTCCTGCAGCCTGAGTGTTCTCTACCACTACTTCGCTATGAGTTTTCGTTCCTCCTTGTGTTGACTGTCCAGGGCCTTCTCTGAACTCACAGCCCGGGGCTCTGTTTTCTTGCTGTGCTACAGGTTCACTCTGTATGCTGTGGACACACGAGGGAGGCACTCGGAGGTCAGCACGGTGACCCTGAGAACAGCTTGTCCGCTGGTAGATGACAATAAGGCAGAAGGTAGGTGACTCATTTCTTCACTTCCCAGGTAACTCCCATATTGTGTCTCTCTAAGTGCTGCACCCAACAGTCACTAGCCACCCCCCTTTTCCCACGCCCCACACATAGTGGCATTAATGAAGATAGTGAAGGGACTGAGGGGGCAGGAGGAACGCAGAGCTCAATTAATCAAAGGCATGAAGGAGATCGAGAATGGCCAGCAATGTCTTTGCCAGTGGAAAAACTTACTCCTTTTTTATAGAGTTTCTCCAAGTCTTGCCTTAGAGGCAAGGAATGATGGAGGCCAGAGCCCACAACTGTATCCTGGCCCTTGGCCTAGACTTCTTAGAGAACAATCCCACTTTCTTTAACTCCAGTGTACTCTGGAGCTGGCAAATTGGTGGCGCCAGAAGACCACTGCACCTGGCTACGCCCGTGCAGACATCATTAGCTGCTCACAGCACACTTTCATCTATAGCTCAGGGATGGCCTCTGAATTCTCAGCACAGAGCTATAGTCAGTGACTCTCAGTCAAGAGTTTCATGAACAAGATTAAACCTTTTTTGCTGCCCCTGGTCCATGAAGTTGTAAAATCAGACAGAACACCTGAGAAACACAGAACCATTCCATCAGATCCACCTTGCACTTTGTTCGTGGGTGATGTATAGATGCAGTCTTTACATCAGGACGGGCAATGACGTGGTAAAGCAACATAGAAGAGATGCAGTCTCTGCCTTTTAGGAGTTCACATTCCAGAGGGACAGATGGACTTTTCTATAAAAGGCTCAGTCGTAAGATGGATAATAAGTGTGTTTTATGCCAGTAGACAAGAGGAGATGGTGAGCTATTGAGTTTCAAAGGCAAGGGGATTTGAGGCATTTTCCTGATAACTTATTATTATTATTTTTAAATGACACATGCACATGGTTTAAAAAAAGTTTAAAAACAATAAAAGTCAGAGTAGAAAATAGTACAAATTAAATGCTCCTCTTATCCTGACCCCAAGTCTCCCAGATTCTCCTAGAAGCACCTGTTGTTAAGCAGTGCCTTGAGGACATGTATAAGTTTTGACCAGAGTCATCAAAGATGAAAAGAAAAAATGTGCTTTTTTACTCAGGAGAGTACCCTGACTGTAGGAGTAGCTGAAGGAGTATGAATGGCACAAAGTGTCTGGATTTTCTTTGAAAGATTTTTGAAGGAAGACCTCTCAGACATGATCACAAAAATATGTTGGAAATATGACAGAGGTGAGATAGAAGGAGACTGTTGAGATGATTCCAACACAGCGTACTTAAGCCTCTGCACTTGTTTGAAAATTTATATTAAGCCATGGACACAAACCTTATGTGAATAATTAAGCTTACGATTATGAGAGTAACTTTGTGCCAGGCCCTGTGACAAGTACTTTACATACACTTTTTAATTAAGTCCCCTCAACTCATCTCAGAATAGGCAGGAAATAGACAGAAGAGACAGTTAATAGATAGGAAAACTAAACACAGCTAGTCAATGAGATATTCAGAATGGAATTACGTTTTTTTCTGCCCTCAAAGACCATGCAAGTGAACTTCTGTGCAAATGTGCCTTCCTTGTTCCAAGACCTGTTTCCATCTTCACCTTTTCTTACTGTCCAGTGATCTATGTCTGCACTTCTTCCCCCTCAGAGATAGCTGACAAGATCTACAATCTGTACAATGGGTACACGAGTGGAAAGGAACAGCAGACTGCCTACAATACGTTGATGGAGGTCTCAGCCTCGATGCTGTTCCGCGTTCAGCACCATTACAACTCTCACTACGAGAAGTTCGGCGACTTTGTCTGGAGGAGTGAAGATGAGCTGGGGCCCAGGTATGAGCATATGAGAGTGAGTGAAGGGGTAAAGTATTCCCACTTCCATTTGACTTTCCTGAGCCCTGTTCCCCATCGGCTGAGAATGGGCTTTTTCAAATCGATAACGGTGGCAGTCACCTTAGTCATGTCAGGGCTAAAGATGAGAAATGGGCAAGGAAAAAGAAAGAATCTTGACATTTTAGCTTCTTGGACTCCTGAAATGTCAGATAACAGAGACACATCAGTGCCCTTTCGATCAATCACGCTCTTGCTCAACTTCCACTTCCAGTTTTAGAGATGGAAACCTTAGGCTTCTTGAGGGGATGTGTCCTAACCAAATCATGGAGGGGCACAGTGGGGGGGGTCATGGCCCCTCACCCAGGGCTCTCCCCACTCTTCCATAAGAAATCTGAATTTTTCTGGAATGAAGTCCAATAGCCACCATGACTAAATGCATTCATAAATTCAACACGTATTAAGGCGTGCTTTTTGTCACCAGCAGTTAATTATGCAAACTATTGTTCTAGGTGCCACGGAGGACTCAGATAAAACTAAGACAGAGATGATATCATCTGAAGCTTAATAAAATAGTATATGAAATGGTGGCTGCATTTCATGCCTTGCACCTAACAAAAGTCATTCATTCACTTACTTATTCAGCACTACTTAGTAACACCTTTTGCATGCTGGTTGAGACCATGCAGTAGTAAAAAGGTAGAAGTGATCCCTACTTGGACATAGTTTAATGTTGCAGGTAATTAAACAAGCAATTGCAAAGAATAGGAATAATAAGTGTCATGATAACAGAAGAATAGGGCTCTTTGTGGAGGGAAAGCGTGGACTCCTGGTGTAGGCAACCCCGTGAAGGCTTCCCAGAGAGCTGAGATTGAGACCTAAAGGATGAGTAGGTGTCATGCAAGTGGAGGGAGAGGAAGATGGAAGAGTTTTGAGCAGAGGGACTCGCCTGGGGAAATGCCAGAGGAGATAATGTTACATTAAACCAGGATTTTAAACTCTCTCAAATTTTGGTTATTTGCCGGCAACATTTATGATTTCCGCCGTATCACCATACCATATGTACTTTGTTCATCTGATATTTCTTTCTTAGATTCACTTCGTATTGAAAATATGTTTGAAAAGAACGCACTGTATTGTAAAGAGAAATGTGGCACCATCTAACTTCAATAGAAAATTAAACCTAAACATTCAACACAATGCAAAAAATGAAATGAAATGAAATGAAAATTAAAATGTTGTTCAATCGCTGCAGAACCCAAAGCTCTCCCTTTAAAAAGGGACATGAGCAAGTGTTAGAGTACTAAAGACACAGCCCCAAACCAAAACTCTTTTTTTTTTTTTTTTTTAAGTAATCTGGTGGAAGGCAAGAGAATGAAAAAGGGAATCTAGCTGCTTTTCTCGGCGTGAGTCATTGTTGTTTAATATTGGGTCTATGATCATATTGCTACCCTCTAAACTCTTTTCCTCTGCCCCAGGGGAACTCCTCCACTTCGGTAAACACTGTGTGGAGGCACTGAAAGAATTCCCATGTAGTTGGAGCAAAGAGTGTGACAGCAGGGATGGTAAAAGATAAGAAGGGCAGGTCAGCAGGGGCCAGCCCTGAATGCCAGCTAAGTAGGGTTAAAGAGTTTGGATTATCTCCCCAGGGTAATGGGAAGTTTTTCAAGTGTTTTTCACGAGGGGGAGGGGGGGATATTATCAAATCTTGAAGAGAGAAAGATCCCCCCTTGGACTCCCCCCCAAGAGGGTGGCGGTGAGGCCCTGGAGGCTGTTGTGATAATCAGGGCAGACCATGTGGTCTCTCTATGTGGTTCTAGGCCAGGATAGTATCCGTATCATTGGAGAGAATTGCATGAGTTCCTGAAATACTTAGTGGACAACACGTTGTGCTTTAAACAGCTTTAAAATTGCCCTGTAAGTTGGACAAAGTAAGGTATACTCCCCATTTTATAAATGATAAGGAATTGGAGGCCCCGTGGGGTTCAACGAGCTTCCCAGAGTGGCAGTTTTTTTTGTTTGTTTGTTTTGGTTTTTTTGAGCCTGGTTCTGCCCTGAGCTCTCGCCCTGAGCCCTTACAACACTTGCAATAACCCTCCAAGAATTTGAGGCCCTCAAGGAAAGAAATGAGGGCTTGGTCAAGGGATAAAAAAAGGGATGGTCTCCTGGGTTGGGCCTTATCTGTTCTATTGGGTCCCGGACTGTAACTTTCTTCCTTTCACATGAAAGGAAGGTTCTTTAGATAAAAGCTTAAGGAAGGCAGACAGACAGGCACAAGCACAGAGCCCCAGATGAAAGCTGCCGTCTTGCCCACGGACAGGGAAAGGCATTCCACTATACTGAGCTTTCCCCCGGGCTCGGGCAGTTTGTGTGGAAGCTAAGCCAGAGCTCCACTTCTGACTTGGTCCTTGTAATCTTTTGGGATCCTTTATGACCCTCCAGGACATAAATCTTCGGGAAAGGCCGCCTGGCCGCCCACAGGACAGCCCACCCAGGAATGGACTGTGATAACCCGCTCACCTCTGGCCAGCTAGTCACCAGCCACTGTCTGCCAATCCCCACCACAGCTCCCTCCTCCTTTGGTCTTTCCAGTCCCTGAGGGCATCTGACATTCCTCCAACATCCCACACTGGCACGTCAGCAGGAATCAAGGCAGATGCATCCTAATTCTTCCTGGCACTGCTGACACACTCACTGAAGAATCTTGGACACTGTTTCTCTCTGGCCCTCGGTCTCCTATAAAATGATCAGGATGAGCTAGGACAGTGGCAGTTATATATTTTAGCTGTGAACAATTTGTTTCCTAAACAAGTCTTACGTAGAACCCATGTCTTAACTGGAATGTCATCTCCTTAGAGTAGCCTTAATATTTTGCTCATTCACTCTATCACATCCTCATGCTTTACTTTTCTGCATTCTACCTACTAGTTTTAGCACCCTATATTGCACATGTCTTTCCTTATGTGTCATCTCTCTTCCCCACTACAATGTCAGTTTATGTTGTAGCTAGTGATCCTTTATGTCCTATTCACTCTTATAAGTAGGCGCTAAATCACTACTTGTTGAACATTTGGATAATGGGATGAGTGGATGTGTGGACCAGATGACTACAGAGTTGCTCTGGTAGAAGCTACCGTGGGTGGTTTGCAGCCTCACCTGCCGGGTCTCCTTTTCAACTCCCCTCCAATACCAGGGGTCCCGTAGGTCTCTCTGAGCTATCAAGGATCTATAGATCACAGTTGGAAACAACTGAGTTCCATGAACTCTGAGGTCTTTGCAGCTAAAAACAACAACAACAAAAACAAATTAAAAAAACAACACAGCATGCTAAAAAATGCATTTTCCTTGCAAATAGTGAGGGCATGATGAGACTTCACTTCATTAATTTATTGATTCATTGATGCATTTAAGGCACTTACTATGTGCTGGATGCTGTGCTGTGGGCTGCAAACACCTGAGTGAAGAAGACAGCTCCTGCCTTTACAAGACTCAGCATCTAGTGAGAAAAAAACTGGTCAGCAGGTAGTTGCAGTGTAACATGGCACAAGAAGCATGCTATAAAAAGAGGGTGGGAAGTATGTTTTAGAGCAGTGCTTCTCAAACTTTAATGTGCATAAGAATCCCCTGGGGGGCTTATTAAAATTCAGATCCACTTAGTGGTCTGGGATAGGTCTGAGATTCTGCATTTCCAGCAAGCTCTTAGGTGATGCCAAAGTTTCTGGTCCAAAAGCACACTTTGAATGAGAAAGGTCTGGATGCCAAGAGCTGGTGCAACTAATCCTGACCCGGAACTCAAAGAAGAATTTCTGGAGAAGAAAGTGAAGTGCATGCTTAAAATTAAAGGATGAATGGGCGTCCTCCAGGTTGAAGATGGAGAGTATTCTCATCAGAAAGAGCAACCAGTGCACAGACAAGGGAGGGCCTGGCAAGAGAATACTCTTCAGTCAAGATGGACAAATCGCACTGGGGCAGAGAGTTCAAGGTGAGAGGGAAACGTTAAAAAAAACAAGGCTGGAGAGTTCAGCAGAGGCGACATCATGATGGCTCCCGTTCTGGAGTTTGTGCTTTCTCTCTGCAGCTGTGTAAAGGTTTTAAACAAGGGAGCAATTTGGGCAAATGCATCATGCCTCTCACAGGTTAGCTCGTGTGCAGAACCTCAAAGTGTAAAGGAGAAAGAGTCAGATTGGACTGGGGCCAGGAGCCTCGGGTTCATGTCCTGGCTTTGGACCCACATACTGTGTGACCTGGCACAAATTTCATCCCATTCTGGGCCTCATTTATTACATAAAAAGACTGGATTCCCAAGTCCCTTCCTGCAGGAAACCAAGAAACCAGCAAGCCCTGAAGGTCATGGAGACCAGAGAACAGGCACACCATGGACGTCCTTTCACCTCCAGCCCAACACGTCCTGTTTCTCAGGGACCTAGGGTGGCTGGGCTGGTAAGGGCATTTCCCTGGAGTATCCTGGGGGTTCATATCATGGGATGAGCTCGAATGGGATTCTCTTGTCTGTCATCACCAAATCCCCGGATCCGTGGTCACATACCGCCATAAAATTTAGTGACAAAAGAGCATCTCTTACCTCTGCCTAATAAATCTATCAGGCCAATGTCCTCCAGAGCCTGGTTCCCGTGGCAACCACAGGTTACTTCACACAGCTGCTCAGAGAAGACCTGCTGGCACCCAGCTGTCCCAGCCATGTGGTTCTTATTAGGACACTTGAAAAACTGAGCTCATAGGTAGCCAGGAACCAGAATTTTCTCTCGTCAGAGCATCCGTGACCATTCTTGGGCTTCTCAATCGGCTCAGTTATATTTAACTACAATGGTAGAGTAGGGAGAAGAGAGTAAGCACTTGAAGAGATTTTGGTTCAGTGGAATTGATCTGTCTAGACTAGGAATGGTGTGTGTGTGTGTATATATATATATATATATATATGATGTCAGCCCCTCTTGCTCCCATGGCAGACATTGCTACTAGATCACAGAAATCATCACAGGCTCGCTTCAGCCTGGCATCTTTCTTAACATAATCAGACAGGAAGCTTTGCCCATCTGAGGAGCTGGCACATTCTATGAATATAGTTACTGCGTCCTTAGTGAAAATCGTCAAGCCTGGGTTGTCACTGTACATTCTTTCGGTCCAAGATTATACGCGCTCCTTCCTTAGATATCTTGGATTAAAATCTCTTGGAATTTCTAGGGCATTGGGGAGAAGAGCAAACTCAGGCTTCCAGGGCCATATTCTTATAATGTCAGATGCACTTTTAAATTTTTTTTTTAGCACTGATATTTCCGAAATCAGGATGGATTATGCACACTGGATGTGCACATTCAGTGTTGTATTCTTTTTTCTCGATAAGCTGTTATTAAATCAGTGGCATCTCTTATACTTGAAGATGCCTTAGAATGGATAAATACAGACAACACACACCTTGACCTTGAACAAGTGTCCCATAGATCAGTTTCCCCACGGAGGGTACAGCAAAGTTGGTTATTATCTTGAAGTCTCTTATCAGTTCCAAACTGAAATCGTTTTGAGTTAGTTGAGATGCAAGTCATCCTTACCATCAGTTTAGGAACGGATTCCTGGGAAAGTCTTATGGTTTCTTTCTTTTTATTTCAATTAAATTTACTGGGGTGACAATTCTAAGAGAATTAGGAGGAGACAAAACCCCATGTAAATATTTTCACATTTCAAACCTAGTGGTGAGGATATATATACAGGGGCAGTACCTGGCCTCCCAGGTTTCTGTTTAGTGGGGCTGGTCTGAGGTTAAATTTGATGTGGATCAATCCCAGGGAGCTCCTGGGAAGCCATAAAAGTACGGTTTCCCTGCACAGATCCATCTCACCAGCTTTAAAATATACGTGTATGGAAACATGTTTTCAAAGTGAAAATACCTTTATTGCATTTTGTTCTAAAAATAATTCTTGCTCATTCTCTCACATTCAAATGATGAATGTTATATAAAATGGAAAGTGAAAAATTTGCACCACTGAACTCTCTACCCCCATCCCAGGGATAAAATTGTTAACAGTGTGCACGTATCTTTCCAGATATAGACACGTGTATGGAAACATGGATATGAATAGGGAAACGGGTACAGGCTTAAGGATATGTCCACATCTAAACCACAGCTCCATTTCCATCAACTCTGCTTGTGTAACAGGTATATACACTAGGTTCTATTATCTTACTGTTGACACTAAACAGTGCAAGTCTTTTCCCATGGATGCGTATGGAAACATGTTGTCTCTTTGAAGGGCCCTTTACCATGCTAGTATATGAATTTAGTCCTCTGTTAAACACCAACTAGGTTTCTTCCAACTTCTTTGCTATTATAAGCAAATCTGTATAAACATTTTGCCCACTTGCCTGGTTGTTTTCTAAGGTCCACATGATACTCTTATGACATTTAATTCCCTTTATCAACCCCTGCTAGAGAATTGCTATATTTTATAAGCTAAGGACTAAGAATTTCCTCAGTTCAAATCAATTTACCCTTCTTGTACAATCAGGGCACCAGGGGAACTGTAATGTAAGAATCAAGTGGGAAATATTAATTGAGCACCTATTATGGGCCGAATCATTTATATCATTTCATGTGAACAACTGACTTTGAAGTTTAAGCAACAGAGAGTTAGTGGAGCCAAGTAAATTGTTCAAGGTTACACAGCTAATAAGTGTCAGAGCCCAGATGCAAAACATTGTCTTCTGATAGCAAACCAGTGTCCGGTCCATTTTAACACGTTGCCTCCCAATATATGTGTACAACTAAGGGAGAATGTACTATGAGTCTCAACAGAGAAACAGACAAAATGCTTCAGCGACAAAGTGAAAAACATGACTTATGATAGCTGGGAAGATCCGAAAGACCTCCTGAAGATGAAATTTTAGCATGACTTTGAAACATGAATAGACCTCAATGAATGTGGTTCTCTCGTCTTAGGAGCTCAGTGCTTTGGCAGTTGTGTCACAGCAGGTCCTGATTTGAAGTGCTACTCAGATGCTCCGCAGATGGTATTTCTCTGTGAATCAAACCCCGGATTCCTTTTAGATTAAAAACATATAAACAAAAACAACAAAAATCTACTCCAACCCCCACTACCATTAGACTCTGCTATGGTCTAAATGTTTGTGGCCCCCCAAAATTCATATGTTAAAGGCTAATCCCCAATGTGATGGTATTCGGAGGTGGGGCCATCGGGAGGTGACTAGGTCATGAAGGTGGAGCCCTCATGACTGGGATTAGTGCTCTTAAAATTGAGGCCCCAGAGAGCTCCTTTGCCGCTTTCACTACGTAAGGACACAGTGAGAAAGTACTATCTATGAACCAGGAAGCAGGCCCTCCCCAACCACCACGCTGTATCTGCCAGTCCCATGATCTTGGACTTCCCAGCCTCCAGAATTGTAAGAAAAGAATTTTTCTTGTTTACAAGCCACCCCATCGGTGTGGTATTTTGTTAGAGCAGCCCCCCGAATAGACTAAGACAAACCTCTGGATTTGATCATCTCCAGTGAGGCAGAACCCACTGGAGATATGGAAGGACTCATCCTACATATCCAGGACTCTAGTGTTAAGTTTTTTTTATTATGTTGAGTCAAAATGTACCTTCTGTCAATTTGGCTTGGTCAGTTACACTTGGGTGCCTTGTAGCAGAGATCTGAGATCCTGTTCTCTCACCCTGTTAACCCTAGTCAAATCGTACGGCCAGCCTCAGGCTCCCTTTTACCATCTGAAGACTGGAAATAAACTACACACTTTAGAATTGTGGTGAGAATTATATGTACGATGATATGGCATAGGCTTCTGGCACATAGTAGGTACTCAGTCAATTCTAGTCATTATCATCCCGGACGCTCAGTTTTTCCCACCTCCTTTTTTCAGTTACTAGAACAATATAACCATTTGCCTAATTACCCCCTACAGTGGACATTCCATTCATGCTTTCAGCACTTCCTCAGAAGACGTGCTCTTGAGATTACCTTCAGCATCATGACCTGGCTGCAGTTTGCCTATGTCGCTCTTACCAGGAGCGACCATGGTTCTCCAGATGTGGCCTGACCAGGCCAGCATGAGTAAAGTCCTGACTTCCCTTAATCTGCCCTCTCCACTCCTGGGGGTTGTATTCCAGTTTTCTGCAACCCCGTCATGCCCTTGACTCTCATGGAGCTTGAGGTCAGCTAGCACAGAGACATTTAGGCTCAACTCAGGGAGGCAGGGAAGAGGGAGGGACGCCAACAGGAATGTTTCCTGATGGCCTCTTCTCTTTGTCTCCACCCCAAGGTCCCCCTGGAAATTAGGTCTCTGTCCGATAACTGTGTCAAGAGCTGATGGGGTAATAGTGCTGGGAATAGAAGAGTTGGTCAAAGGTTCTACAGTTCCCTGCGCAGTAACATTCGCCCCCAGCCCCTGACTCCTTCACAAGTTATCCCCGTCTCCGTCTCGCCTGCTAATACAACCACAGATTAATGTGTGCTGTCCCTCCTGCCTCTCTTCCTTTCTATCCCAACGGGCTTGAGTCCTGTCTGCAACGAGGAAGATTTCATTTCCGGTTTTTGTGAGAAGCGGTCACACTGACCTACGATCTCTCCCTCCAGGAAAAGCTGGGAGCGTGGTTCTCCACCGCCTACAGTTTATTACCCAGCACTTTCGCCTTTGGTCTCTCACTTCCCCCCACCTTCTCTCCAATCTTTGAGCACCTTCAATCCTTCTCTCCATGGCTTTACCCTCTGAATTCTCCTATCTTTGTTGTCTCCATGCAAACCAAGATGTTGAGGCTTTGTATATGGTGCAAAAAGCCGGGGACAGTCAAGCAAACTGACATCGGTGTCGTGCCTGTTATGTACACGTTCCTGCGCTGGGTTCCTATGGCAGTCATTTCATTGCAGCCCAATAACAGTCCTACGTCTCTGTTCCATTTTACAAATGAGGAAACTGAGGCTCGTAGAGGCGAAAGGACTTGTCCTCATGGGCTCTGATGTGTATGTGCTTTCTCTGATCATATGCAATTCTGAATCGCGGCTAAACTTTAGTGAGAACTAAGCAAATCACCCAGGTTATCTAGCTGGTCTTCCCCAGAACCACTGTTATCGTTCCCCTTCTACTGGTGCGGTAACCAAGAGTGGATTTGAAGAACTCGCACGTGATCCACACAGGCACTGAAGTTAGGAAGCGAAGATTTGAATCCGGGGCTTCAGAGCCACATAGTTCATCTCAACTCTGTACAATGAGGAGTTCTGGTTCTAGCTTCGCCTTTGTAACTAGTTCCTTCACGCAAGCTGTTCTTCTTGCTCGCAAACCTCAGTTTCCCTGTCCGTACAAAGGAGGCTTGGTCCAGTGGCATTCCAGGAGTCTCCTGGAGGAGGGGGCTGGGCCTGTGAAGACGAAGCATTTGGACGTGTTGGAGAAATTGCCCTCTCCAATCTAATTTGTGTTTGTAGGTTATTTTCGTGATTGTGTGGATCAGACAGTGACTCGCCATTGCCCCACAAATAGAACACGTCACTGTGGCTTAGACAATTCCGGATGCTCTAATCTCTGCCAAACTGACTGGTCACGTATCCGTTCTTTACACTGATCATTTCAAACAGTTGATGGTTTATGCTGTCTCCAGCCTAACTTTGGAGGAGCTATTCCCTCTGCCTCCCCAGCTACTTCACAATTTGTTTAATCATTGAAGACCTAGCTTAGGTGGTACATCCTCAAGATTTCTCTGAGCCCCCAAACTAATGATCAGGTGTCCACTTTTCACATTCCCATAGCATCCAGCGTGTTCTTCAACCCAGCACTCTGCCCCTAAATTAGAGGTTATTTCTGTCTGTCTGTCTCCCACCATTGACCTATAAAGATGTTCAAGGCTGGAATCTAACAAATGATGATAGTGTTTGTGGTGCTGGGGATGATGAGATGCCTACTATGTGCCAAACACCTTCCTAAGAGTTTTACATGTATTTAACTTATGTAATCCTCACTGTAACTCTGTGAGGTGGGCAAATGTTTTCCCCCCTTTTATAAATTAGAAAACAGGAAAAGTAAGTAGCTTTTGAAAAGCACAGAGAGAAAATGCAAACCAGCAGCCCTAAGAATGATGACCGGAAACACTTAACACCTGGATGTGGTCTCTGCCTGGTTTCTTGCTGCCAGT
Source organism: Rhinolophus ferrumequinum (assembly GCF_004115265.2). Lineage (NCBI taxonomy): Eukaryota > Metazoa > Chordata > Mammalia > Chiroptera > Rhinolophidae > Rhinolophus > Rhinolophus ferrumequinum. The sequence goes on along the minus strand of NC_046295.1, from coordinate 67,710,341 downwards.
CTTGCCTTCTCCCAGTTCGAGTCTCCTCAAGGTAGCCAAGAAATGGTTTTGAACACTCCAGCTCTGAACCTGTTACTTTGCTACTCGAAAGCCTTCAATAATTCCCCTATGTACCCTCATACAATAATGATAATCATAGATAACATTGAGGGCTTGTTAGTGCTTTATTGAGATTTATTAGTGCTGTTTTGATTTTGAAAACCACACTTTGTGGTAGATACAGCACAGTTATTATTCCCATTTCATGAGTAAGGAAACTGAGGCACAACGGGTTAAATGATTCCGTCAGTATCACAGAACTCGTAAGTGGCTGAGCCAGGATTTGAACCAAGCAGTCAGGCGCTAGAGCCTGTATGGTACACCGTTACCTTATACACCCAGTTTCTAATCTTCAGTGGCCTGGCCCCAGCCACCTCTCGTTCCCCACTATGTTCCCACTTGCACACTGGATTCCAGCCATTAATTCTCAGAACCTCTGTACAGTCCCCTATCTCTGGGTCATTACTTATGCCTCCTGTTATGTCTTTGCCCTCTTCATTACCTGACTGCTACTCATTTATGAGACTCAACACAAGTTCCCTTTCCCCTAGCATGTCTTCTTGGCTATCCCCAATGCTACCTGGGCACCTACCTGTTTTCCCATAGGTCCCATGCCTCCTTTTATCATTGTTCTTGCCACCTCTGTGGTAACTTTTAATTTGTCTGTCTTTACGCACTGGGTGGGGAGCTCGGTCATATAACACAGGCTCAGTAAATGAGCAACCGATGACTTTATCCCCTTTAACTTTCCAGCAGCCCAATTTTTCAAGCAACGTTTGAAACGTTAGGTAAGTTTCCCAAGGACGTGTGGCTGTTAAGGAGCAGAGCAAGAACTCAAATGAGGCGGGGTGAGAAATAAACTCATCAGGCTCCTCTTGGGGAGGCGCCCGCTGGAGGGGAGCGAGGACTGTGGGTAGAGCGGCAACTCAACTCGAATTATGAAGCTAGGAAATTCCTGGTGCCTCAGGAAATATTCCACCCGAGTGGGGAACTATACAAAGAGGACTTTTGGAAAGGCACCTCATAAATCGTGCCCACAAAACGTATACACACATAAGCCCGGCCCTTTTCCAGCCGCCACGCAGGTGCGTGACACAGTCTCCCATTTGTGGGGTCTGTGGTCATAAACCGCCCTACCTCCTGGGGTCTCCGAGGGGCATGGAGAGGACAGCAGGGGAGAGCCCGTCGTTTAGCCTCCCAGGATGCCTTGGCAGTGTGAAGATGCTAAGATGTAGAGAAAAGTAGATTCCGCTTGGAGACAGACACGTTGAAAGCGACGCTGACACATGGTATGACCCGGGAAAAGGACATTCCTTTCCTTCTCTAAGCCTGTTGCCACATCTTTCACGGGAGTAGATCAGACGAGGTCTTTGGTTCTCAGCTGGGCTGACTTTGCTCTCCAGAGGACATTTAGCAATGTCTGGAGACAATTTTATTGTCGTGACGGGGGTGGGGGTGCTATTGGCATCTGGTGCACAGAGGCCCAGGGATGCTGCTGAACTTCCTACGTGATAACCCCCACAGCAGAGAATTATCCAGCCCAAACGCAATCGTCCTGCCATTGAGAAACCCCAGACTCCGTGATCTTGAAGTCCCTTGCTAGCTTTCATTTTCCCTGCAGCCATTGGATTGCCTCCAGGATCTTCTCGGTGGCACTGGACAGAGGCTCTAGCTAAGTGACTAATGATGATTACCAGAGTACACAGAGATTCTTGCTTAGACTAGTGTTCAGCGTGACCTTGATCCTGAGACATTAGTGTAACAATTCTTTATTATAACAGTAGCTGTTATTTATGGGGAGCTTCTTCTGTGCCAGGCTTTGGGCATTTCTCATCGTTACTCACAACTGACTTAGGAAGGTAAGACCACCATCACTATTTTAGAGATGAGAAAAATGAGATAAGATAAGTTCTGATTTGGGCACATGTGTGCTAATGCTTTAATATGAGATTTCCAAATTGCCGGACTGTGAGCAAAGAGTCCGAGAGAACTAGAGAAGCATGGAAGCCAATAGAGAATGACTTGTGGGTGTTTAGGTCTAGATCCAAGCGCCCAGTTCTAATGGTCAACTGGACGTTTTTACCTTGGTCGAGTAATAACATTTCTCTGAGCCTTGGGCTTTGCACTTATCAAGTAAGAGTGGAAAGAACAATGTGTTTGGGCTGTTGTAAAGAGTAAATAAAATTTTAAAAATGTATGTAAGCACTTTCCGAATTTCTAGTACCTGTTACGTGTCAATAAATTTTAATTGTTATTTGTTATTGTTGTTTATCATTACTGTAATCATTTTTACTTGGTCGGAGTCCCAAGGCTGGTGATGTTATCAATTCTAGGGCTCTCATATCTTAGAAGTGAGAATGCTGCGTCAAAGGGCATACCTCTTTTTCAGTTTTTACACATTGCACAGTTGAAGAGGACAGGTTCTCAGGTGATCTTTGCATGGATGTTTTGAGTAGGGAGAGGCAAGGGTCTTCGTCAGATCAGGAATGAATAGGAGATTATTGGGACAAGAAGTTCCCATTTGTCGGTTGACCTTTACCTGCCCCTCAACGGCTGGACCCTTGGTCTGGGCTCCTTCCTTCATCACTGTCTCCTCCCACCTTTCAGGAAGGCCCACCTGATCCTGAGGCGTCTGGAGAGGGTGAGCAGCCACTGCTCCAGCCTCCTGCGCAGCACCTACATCCAGAGCCGCGTGGACACCGTGCCCTACCTTTTCTGCCGCAGTGAGGAGGTCCGGCCCGCGGGGATGGTGTGGTACAGCATCCTCAAGGACACCAAGATCACGTGCGAGGAGAAGATGGTGTCCATGGCCCGAAACACCTATGGGGAGTCCAAGGGCCGGTGAGGGAGGGCACCGCCCTCCGAGAGCACAGAGACGCTACGTGGGAGGGGGCGCAGCACTCTCATGGATCCAGGGACCTGGGTGGGCTGGGGGACAGCTGAGGACGGGCTTGGCAAAATGAGGCTTGCCAGCGAGGCCAAAGCAAACTCTTTCTCTTGTGGATAGCCAACAGAGAACTTTGTAACCACTGGAATTATCCATGTTGCTCTTTTATTTTTTCTAAGATATTATTTGACGATCAAAGTCTCTCCTTTTTAAACTTTTTCTTATGGATGGTGGTCAATTCCGAGGCAGGAGCTTTCAGGTGGAGACCAAGCGGCCTTTCCTCTTCTTCCTTCCTGCTGCCACACTCGGCTTCCTTCTTGCCATGGACCCCTGGAGGAGACCAGTGGGGAGACAATTGGACTTCTTCAGCATCAGAAAGGAGACCCCTAGGCTTGTTGCAGTGAGGAAGCTTGGGTCTTTAGGACTTTTTCTCTTTTCTTTCAGATGTTATTGAATTTGCAGGACCCCTGCGTCTTCCTGCTACCTGTGGGTCTGCCCAGAGTCCCTGCAGGACTTTCCATGCATTAAAAATTCCTATTGTCTCTCTTTCTGCTTGGGTAGTGTTTCTTACCAATGGTGGACCTCTGGTTATTCACTCAACAAATGTTTATTCATTACCTATTATATGCTAGGCATTGGGAATGGAATTAAAGACAGAGAAGCTCCCTGCTCTAGGGGAACTTACCAGCCAATGGCAATTATAGAGAAGCAATCTGGTGATTTCAGACTGTGGTAGGGGAAGAATGGAGGTTCTTTGAACTCATTGTTGGGTCATTAGACAAACTGGAGGGGTCCTAAAATGCTTTCTTGAAAAAGTGATACCTTAGCACAAAAGATGGAGAGGAATAAGGCAGACAGAGTGAATTCAGGAAGATGAGATTTTCTCCAGACAGACAGGACAACATGAGCGAAAGCCCAGAGATAAGAGAAAACGTAATTCATTGAAGGACTGAAATGAAAGCACTTTAATTGAGAATAGAGATTGAAGTAGGAAGTAGCAAGAAGTAAGGCTGGGAGCTAGGCAGAGCTTCGGAAGCCTTGGACAAAAAGTTTGACAGTATTTGAAGTAGCTGAGAGCCACTGTAGAATGTTAACAGAAGAATGAAAGAGTCAACTTGCTCTTTAGGAAAAATCATTCCAGCTACAGGGTGGAGGAAGCTCCCCAAAAGGGTGACTATTGTCCTTTTCCAGGCAAGAGGTAATGGTAGTTTGGATCCTGTGGACATGGGGGAGACAGTCCACCTTTGAAATCTTTTAAATGTCCATTGAACAGCTTCCAGTGTATTACCTGGGAGGGTAATGAGTACCAAGAGGTATTATAGCCCTAATATCCTGGCATTAAGTCACAGAAGCTAGCTGAGTAGAGGAAGTGGGATGTAGGTCAGGTATTTCCTGGTGCAAGGATGACAACTCTTAAAGAGAAGAGAGGAGGGTACTATGGAGATTCAGAGAGAAAAAAGATACTAAATGTCAGTAAATACAAGCAGTTAAGAGTTTGCCTGCTTCTCATTATTGATGAGTGCTGATGAGGTCAACAGTTCGCTCCCTAAAACTCTACATACTGAAGTTATTCTTCCCCTGTCCAGGACTTTAATCCACATGGGAAACAAAGTAGGGCATTCTTGCAAAAGACCCAGGTGCCTAGAGATCTGCTCAGTTTCCAACAACCTAAGCTCAAAGGTGCTCTTTCAAAGAACCGTATTATTATTGGATTTATGTTTCTGCAAGGACCTAGATGGCATTCAGCTGAATAAATTCTCCCTGCAGTGTTGATGAGTCTTCTCCTCCCAGGGATAGTATATTCAGAGAAGAGCCAGTATCTTACAGAAGGAAGAAAGAAAAGTAATAGTTACTATTCATTGAGTGCTTGCCTATGTGTGTCAACTGCATGTTTTAGTCAGTTGTAGTATAAAAGAGTACCACAGATTAGGTGACTTATAAACAACACAATTTTGTTTCTCACAGTTCTGGAAGTTGGCAAGTCCAAGATCAAGGCGCCAGGCGATTTGGTGTCTGGTGAGAGCGCTCTTCTTAGTTCAGAGATGGTAGCCTTCTCCGTGTATCCTCACCTGGTGAAAGGGGAGAGGGAACTCTCTGAGGTATCCTTTGTAAGAGCACTGATCCCATTCATGAGGGCTCCATCCTCAGGACCTAATCACCTCTCAAAGGCCCCACCTCCAAATGCCATCACATTGGGGATTACGTTTCAACATATACATTTTTCTGGGAGGGGGTGGAACACAAACATTCAGTCTATAGCCTTGCCCCACGCCAAGCCCTGCTCTAAATTCCTCTCATTTATACCCTTTCTTGAACCCTAGGTCCCAGGCTTTTGCTGAGTCACCTCATTGCTGTAGCTTTCCATTGTCTTGACCCCACCTGAAGAAAAATTTAGCTCAACAGATGCAGAAAATTAAACTTCCCAATGTGCTGGGGCTGTGGTCTGAACCCGATTAAGTCTGAATCTGACTGCCGCCATTCACCAGCCATTACTTTGGGTGAGTAATTCAATGTCTGAACCTCAGTTGTGTTTTCAAAAAAATGGCGTCAATGGTAGTCCCACCTGATGGGGCTTTTGTAAGGCGTGAGTGAGATAGTAACTATAATGCATCCAGCACAATATATAGTAGTTCTGTTTTGGGGGTTTTTTGTTTTCAGTAGACACAATATACACAATGCCGTGAATCTTGGGGAGATGACTAGGAAACTTTGGTTGGGAAAAGTCTAGAGAAGCCTGATGAAGAGATGGAATTAATAACTAAGAGCCTGTGAGATATATGAATATTAAATAGTATCGAAAATGTAACTCAGACATGGCCGTGATGGTGGAACTTAATACAATAGCAAGAACCCCAAGGAGAAGTATGTGGTTTTCTCTGAGGCTCTTACAGAGAGCTGAGGCCTCTGGATAGCTGCCCAGTTGGCCAAAGTTAGCTGGCCCCTGAGAGGATCTGCCATCAGGCTGTCTGTCCCCAACTGGTACTTCTGTCCACATCCGTCTCTGGTTTTACCCTCCTTTTCCTGGCTCTCCGAAGCCTGTTGCCCTTCCCAGCCACCGTAAGGCAAGCCAGAGTGAGATTCCAGAAGCCTGAGTAGACAGGTGTGTGTGCGTGTTTGCCCTGCCATGACAGGAAAGGAGATTAGACCAATATTTGCGAGATGTTTCACTGGGAAAAGAAAATTCTTGAAGTGGAAATGAGACTGCTGGGTACAGCACCCTCACCTCTGCATGGCCAGATGGATTCATGCGCTGCCACGGAAAATGCCAGGGGAGCTCATGCCCCATCATGCTGGCAAAGATGGGACTTTTCATGTGGTCTCCACTGTTGAATAAAGAAGTTGTGAACACGCAGTGCTGTGTGCTAGGGGTGCACAGGAAAGCGCCCCTAGATGACTCCCATCTTCTGTAGGGCCCAAAGTGTCTCCTCTGGGTGGGCTTGATACTAAAGAGTGGACTGCATAGACAAATGCTGATAATTACCGTTTAGGGAGTCCTCCTCATATCAACGACCCTACATGCGTGTCTCATTTCACCAGGTGCGAAACAGCCATGTGTTGTGATGACTACCATTTTGAGAAACTGAGGTTGAGGCAGATTGAATAACCTGTTCCAAATCCCGGAGCTAATAGGAGATCTAAACTTGGGCAGACTAAGTATTTCAAACTGGTAAGCACGGTGCTTACTACCTCCTAGGGCAAGTGGGTATAATGCTCTCCCTTCTTCGTCGTAAGTCAAAAGCTAAGTGCCTCTAACTTCCAGCCAACACCTGAGCGCTAATATCCAGGTTTGGGGTACTGAGATGAACAGGACCCAGATCCTGCCCTTACGGAGCTCCCAGAACTTAGCTAACTAAATGCAATGTGATGAAATCAGACATTTTGGAGTCAAGCCAATCTGGGTTTAAATATTCTCTGTGCAATTTATAGTGAGGGGGGCTGGATTCTGAGACAAATTTATAAGGCAAACTCAGCAGGTCTCGCTAATTAAGAGGCTCAGTGTAGCTCACATTAACTTCAGGTCTCTAAGCCTCACTTTCTTCATCTATAAAGGGGATAAATGCACTACCTCAGAGGGCTGTTGGAAAGATTAAATTAGATAATGTATACAAAGTCATTGGCTGCTTGAAAACAAGGGCTTTCAATAAGTAGTTATTGCAATAGCTTATTTACACGAGAAAGGATAGATACAAGAAACTCTGCCATTGGAAGACAGGCATCAGGAAAGCCTTCCCGGTCAAAGGATGTATAAGACTTCAGTAAGCAGAGCAACAGGGAAAGGACATTATGAGCAGAAAGACCAACATGCAGTGCCATGTTTGATGGATGGTGAGCAACTGGTGTGGACTGAGAATTGAAGGCTGTGTTTGGAGAGGTTGACAGAGCCAGACCACATTGGCCACTAGAAAGCATTGAATTGAATGCAGGGATGATACATGGTCAGGTAAGCATTGTGAAAAGAATCCTCTGAGTGCAGAGTAGGGTAGTGGAGAAAAGAGAGCCAGTGGTGTGGAGACTATAGGATAGAATGGATAGGATAGGATAGGATAGGATAGGATAGGATAGGATAGGATAGGATAGGATAGGAAGCTGGTAAGTGTTCTTTAAGAGGGAGATGAGGATGCCAGAGCCAGAGCCATTGCAATGGTGAGGCTGGAGCTGAGTGGTGTTAAGGAGGTTGATCAACAGGAGTTGCTAACTAAGAGGGCCAGGGACTTGGGTCTTCTCTTTCCCTTCTGGTGTCTGAATGTCAGACTAGGCAGAACTAGTTGGGGCATGAAGTGGAAGATAAATCACATGGTCTCAGTGGACAGTGCATAGATGAGGCGTGATTTACATCATGCAGGTACAGTAATTAGAACATAGAGAGCCAAGAATATAATTTAACTTTATGTGGAAATCATGCCTGGGCCTGTGTGTAACTCTGCACAAGTGTGTTACCACTCCAAATGCAGGCATGGGAACCATAGTGAAGGACTGTAGAAAGCCCGTGGAGAATCTAGTGGTACTGGATTCTTTATCATCATCACCTTCTCCCTTCTCCTCTCCTCCTTCCCCTTCTTTTCCTTCTCCTCCCCCTCTTCTCTAGGGTCTCGTAATAGGGACTCTTTTCCTCCATTCCAGCATTTTCTTCACTCGATGTCATTGTTCCCAATGAGACTGTGAGAAAGCGTATGGACTGGGTAGGATTATCTCTGTCCCTTCATTGGAACCTTTCATTGGACTTAGCTTTTAGTAAAACGAGCTCATTCAGCAAAATTGAACGTGACACCTAGAATGAGTGGACCCGAGGCAGGATCCCAGGAAGCACATGAAGGCCCCAAATCCCTGAGAAGAGTGGCCCTTCCGATGTGTACTGTCAGTGCCACATACATACAAGGGGTCTGCAGAGAAGGCCACAGCCAAACAACGTGCACAGGCTTTGTGTGGGGGTGCGTTTTCTAATTGGCCTCTGCCCGTAAAACGGCCAGACCCTGAAAGGCGCTCACTGTCTGTCTCCCTTTGGAAACTTTGCTACGTGTGTTTGTACGTGTTACGGCCAAAGCCAAGCTGTTCTGTTTTACAGGAGTTGGCAGCTGGGGAGGGCAAAAGGGCACAGGTGTGCTCTGATGGACAAGCAGGTGTGTGTGTGTGTGTGTGAGAGAGAGAGAGAGAGAGAGAGAGAGAGAGAGAGAGAGAGAGAGAGAGAGAGAGAGAGAGAGAGCTGTTAGTTCTGGTAGCAGCGCACTCCCCAAATGGGAGGTTAAGAATTCAGATTCTGGACCCAGCTCTGACACTGACAGGCTGCAGGACCCTGGGCCAGTTTCTTCCTACTCTTGCCTTTAGTGTCTTTTCATAAACAGATCGGTGGGACTAGAACTTCATTGAAGAATTCGTCAGCTCTAATAGTCCAGGATTTCAAGCCCTCAGAGTCCCCAACTGGAAGTGGAGGGAGTAAAGAATTCTATACATTGATATTTGTAGAGGACATTGAGGTTTACAAAGCAGACACCCAGAAGAGAAGTGTTACTTATTCCAGGAAAGCTGCTCCAACCATATCCCCCACATTCAGGAGAAGGGCTCCTGGTTTTGGTTCTCACAGTCCCCATACTTTTGTGATACTTCAACGTACCCATTGAGTTCTCCTTGTCCCTTTAGGTGTCCTTTCCCCCTAAGATATAAACTCCTGGGTAGAGCCATGTTTAATGTGCACGAGGCAGGTCACAACATATGGCAGGTGGTCAGAGAATGTGTGCTCAAAGTTCTACGTAGTCTCAAAGGTACTTTTCTTTGAGCCTTCTAGGACAGGGCTGGTGATCTGTACTTTGTAGACCGGAAACTGAGGCTGAATCTGTGTTCACACAGGGTCTCCAGGAACAACACAGGCCCTTGGGCTTCTTTCTTTGGACCCACAGAGAGCCCCTTTGGGGTATGCCAAAAGGTCCATGCATGGGGTTGCCAGTGGGCCACTGGGGTATTGGAAGGCCATCTGTACAGGAAAAATCTGAACTGGAAAAATCTATCCAAATGTAAGGCCTCAGCACTCTCCCCCTGGACCAGAGAGGTAGGTCTCTTGGGGATTCAGATTAGCAGGACCAATTTCGGTAACAAGGAGAGCAATAATTACCATGTGTTGAATACTTTCCATGGCCATGGTCTGTGCCAACGGCACTAGTTGCAGTGTCTCATTTAGTTGTCACTCGTACCCCATGATGTAACGGTTGACGTCTCCATTTTACAGACCAAGTCCGGAGGTGCCGGGAGGTTAGGGATGTGTCTGGAGTCACACTGGCAGTGGGGGCTGGGATACAGTTCCAACTTCAGACACGGTGGCTCTGCAGCTCTGCCATTTTAGAAATGGGAAGACTGAGGGCCAGAAGGAAAAGGACCTGTCCGTGGTCATGCTGCTGGCAGAAACAAGCGTGGAATATCCCCTGATTTGATCTCCAGTGCTTTCCTGACCCCTCGGTGACCCCAAGCCCGTGCCCTTTTCCTCACGTCTGGGTAGGTAAGGAGGGCAGGGAGGAAAGCCTTACCTCTGCTCGGGAAACAAGGACAGTGCCTCACCAGGCCAGCCTCCCCAGGCGGTTCTGCTGTACAAATACCAGCCTGGTTGTGGTTCCCTAGGTTTTATGATCAGGGATGACGTAGTTTCTTCACTCACTTGCAAGCTATTCAGCTCCACAGTCAACGATCAGCCTTCCCGGGGCGGAGTAAGAAAGAGGCATGTGTTTAGAGGGGCTGTCTGCTGGCATCAGCGTGGCTGGCCTTGCCTCATCAGAAAATGAGAACACGACCCGTTGGCTGTATGGCCTTGGCAAATTTATTCTTCTCTTTGGATCCTGATCTCCCATGTAATATAATTTGGAGAATTGGACTGAAACATCCTGATGACTTGGGAGCTTGGGGCAAAAACAGATTTTCAGTCCCCGCAACCTCAACCCCCATTGAGATTCCAGTGTCTTGGGAGAGACCTGGGAATGTCTATGGTTGCAGATGTCCCAGGGGGACTTGCACATGTGCCATGTGTAAGAATCACAGATCTAGATGACAGCCGAGAACCTGTCCAACCAAAGCACAGAAAGTTAGTGAGTTTATGTGGCGAACACACCAAGGCCTGATGTCATGTTCAGATATTGTAATAGTCGGCCTGCTGCTGAAGGAACGGAGACCTTTGTTGGGGTTCAGGGGAATAGAATGGAGACGAGAGGTATGTCCAGGGAGGCCAGTTTTGTCTCCACATCACGGGTGTTATATGTGTGTGAGGCGGCGAGCTTTCCATCACTAGACAGGTACAAATTGGGAGCCAGCCACGCTGAAGTTCAGGTTCCTGTGGCAAGGAAAAAACTAACTACAGAAAGCACCGCTAAAGGATAGAGTAAATCTGAAGAATGAATATCGGTCTTCGGAGCCAGACAAACTTGGATTTAAATCCCAGCTTCCCCAAACATGGGAACTTTACAGACCTGGAATTCAATTTTCCCACCGGAGAAACAGGAATTACCAGATTCTTCTACCTCACTGCGACATTGCAGAGAAGGCCTTATAAATAAATAAGAAAAGGCCTGGCATAGAGTCTGGCACACAGTAGGTGCTTGTGGTTTGCTTTTTCTTAGGTTTTTACTTGTCCATTCTTTTGGCATCACTATGAGTTCCAGGAAAACCTAATTTCGGGGAGAAAGAGCTTCTCACCCAACCATATGTTCTGTTACGTAAGACACCGGGCTTGTACTGAAAACAAAATCAACAAACAAAAACAGAACAAAGGGTGATTATTGGGCAGCAGAGGGTTCAGTGGTTGGCTGGGGGGATGGGGCATGGGCCACAGATGATAATTTTTTGCCCTTGTTCCTTTTAAGTGTTCAAGTGAAGCTTCCAGCTGGGGATGTGCCAAGCTCAGAGCCCTCTCTGCACATCTGTAAGTGGGTTAATGGTATTTAGACTTGTTTAATCTATTTGTCCCAGTGTCAGTGGGATGTAACAGTCACGGAACACACTGCAGCCTTTGACGCTGGGCAAAAACAACACACTATTTCCAAGCAGCAGTGACACAGGCAAAGGGTGGCACTGGGTTCCGTAGCCTCCTTCATGATCCTCATCCCTGCACAGTGCAATGTCAAGTTTAGCCTCACGGTACTGTGCCCTGTTCATACCCGGTCACTTTGGGTCTCATGCCTTATAGCCAAGTGATACCACGTTGCTTGAAATTGCTTGTTTTTCTAGACCTCTATAATTGAGCTCGCCCTGCTCTCATGAGCATGCCACACTCTCGCTCTCTTTTCTCTTCTCCCTAACTCTGTCAGGCAGTTACGATGTCTTTTTTTGTGTGTGTCTGTTTTTTGGCTGTTGAACAACAGTTACTCCTTCTCAGCAACACCCTAATTTCTTGGAAGGAGAGGGTGGAGAACCCATTGGGTATGTGTTGGTGGAACTTAAATCAAAGTGTTATATTCTACCACGGCAGTCCTCTCATTACCCACGCCGTTTGACCTGCATGTGCCCCCTGGAGTCTCACTCCCAGGACTCTGAGTCTTGAGCAGCGTGATGCAGTAAGGGAACAGCTGGGGTTTGTTTAGCTGTAGAGCCAGGAGGAGATGTTTTAGCTCTTCTTGCTGCTGAGCCCCTGAAAGGGCCTGGCTCCCCCAAATGCTTGCAATAAGTTCTCTTTCTGCCAAATGACATTGCTGCTGCTTGTAACCTATGAACCTTTGACATAAATATTCAACCGTGATCCAAGAGCGTTTGGGGCTTTTTTTTTTTTTTTTTTGAAGCCTTTCTCGAACTCCTAGATATATGGCTCCTGTATTCATTCGTGTTATTCCTATGGAGGACCTACTGTGTGCTTGGTCCTGTGCTGGAGGCAGGCAACACACAGACTGGGCACCTGCCCCTCCTTGGAGATCCCTAAGTGCCAGGGATCAGTTCTATGTTCATCCTACCGTAGCATGTCAGAAAGCTCTGGGTTCTGCGACTGTCTCCCCCAGCAGCTGTGCCACCTCTAACGTGTTCTTCCATTCACCTCTGGGCCTCCAGCGCGGTACCCGGCACATCTTTGATGCTAAATAAGTGTGTATCAAACTGAACTGACTTACTTTTTGGGACTCCCTACAAAGCAGTCTCAGCCTTAAATCCAAAACCACTTCGAGAAGTAACCCAGACAGTGTTGTATTTGGGAAAGCAGACAGGAAAAAAAATGGTTGGGGGAAAAAAATTGCAATGGATGTGTGCTTCAATTCAGTGAAGCATTCTTTGGCTGTTGGCCTATTTTTTTAAAAAAAATTGCATTCTAGCAGTAGCCATGTCCCACTGAGGCTTTGGTGACTGAATGGAAAGATTTCATCTAGGGGTGCTAGTAAAAGTCCCACTGAAAGGGATTCCCATTCAGACCCTCCTCTCTTCCCATAAGGAGCCTTAATGGATCCTCAGTGCAACTCTGACATGATGGAAATTGCAAAGAGATGGAATTTCCACACTGGACAGAGAACAGAAGAATGTTATTCTTCTTGCTCCAACCCTGGAACTGGCAAGCCGCCCCTGGGTGGGAGAAGGGGCTGTGTGAGGAAAGGAACTAGAGCAGGAGGGGAAAGGGCGGCAGAGGTTGAGATGATGGAATGCCAGGCCTCCAGATGTTTGCTCCTCGCAGATGTGTCCACGATGGCTTGGCCCGCACATCTGGGAGATAATCATCACCATGGCGCACATCTGGAGAGTACTTGACAGGTTATGAAGTTCTCTCACTGATGTCTCTAATCTGATTCCCACAGCAAAATGGGCAGAAGAGATATCACTGTCCCCACTGGGCCAATTAGGCTCTAAAGTTGTCACATATCCTTGCTCAGGCAGTGACAACAGTAGCAATGACGGATAATAATGATCCCTGACACTTCTAAAGCACTTGCTGTGGGCCAGGCACAGGTCTGTGCATTTTGCATGTTTATAGTAATGGTCGTTGAATGTACATGGCATTTCTACAAGATGGGGGTTTTTAATCCCCACTTTGCAGACAAGGAGAGCAAGTCACACAAGGGTCTAGCAGTTTGCCCAGGATCACACAGAGAGCCTGTGGCAAAACCAGGATCTAAGCCCAGGCAGTGTGCCTCAAAAATCTGTGTTCTTTACCGTTACGTCTTGTGGGCCTGTCCCTTAAAGCTGGGAATAGAAACAGGCCTGACCCCTCATGTCACCGCGTCACTCACGGCATCATGTGAAGACAAAAGTGTGATCCTGGTAAGAGATTCATTCGTTCCCAGAGACGTGCACTGGGTGACTGAGTCCCACGCGCCTGGCACTGGGTGGGACAGTAAGGACACAAACTCGAGGGACAGCACTCTCACCGCCCCGGCCCATTGGGCACTGTGACCGTCCGTCTCCAGCTCCTGAAACAGTGCGTGGCACATGTGGGGTACTTACTAGATAAGTGTTGGTTGACAGTGTTGCCCTGCTCTTGAGCAGTTCACGGTCTAGAGGAGAAAGACTTATAAGTGGATATATGTGAAGGTGGACATATATTCATTTTACTATATGTTATGTAATTCTAATCACATTTATTAGAGAGTGTTGAGAGCTGCTGGGTAGTATGGAGATGGACTAGATGAGCGTGACTGAGGGAGATTTTCTGGTACTGCCAGTATTCAGTACTCCTGAAATGGACAGGTGCTGTAGGTGGAATAGCATCAGAGAAGGCTGGCCAAGTAAAGCCGTGATGTGTCCTGAAGAGCTGAGGATTATCTTATAGGATAGGAGTCGGCAAACTTTCTTTAGTGGGTCATATAGTAAATATTCTAGGGTTTGTCGTCTATACAGTCTCTATCATAATTACTCACCTCTGCTTCACAAAAGCAGCCGTGGATGGTGATGGTATGTAAATGAACGAGCATAGTGTGTCCAATAGAATTTTATTTATGAAAATAGGCAGTGGGCCAGATCTGACCTATGGGCTATGGTTTATCGATCCCTGTTATAGGATGTTGGGTGTCGTGATGTTGGGTTTCCTTCCTTTCTTCCTTCCTTAAGTATTTGTTGGACACCTACTATGTACCATGTATAGTAGCAATTCGCTCTTGTTGCTTATAGCCTACAGAGGCACAAAGCATCAGTCATAGGGGCCTGACAAGTTCTGTGACGGATGGAAGCAGAGGGGAGTCATGAGGTCACAGAGAGGGGCCCTTAACCTAAACTTGGAAGCTGAGCTCACACTGTAGCACTCCAAGAAAGTAATATCTGAACTCTGGCCCAAAGGGTGAGTAAGAGTAAATGAAGTGAAAAAATGTTCCACATAAAGAAAGGCTGGGGTGTGATAAAGGATTTGCCAGGTTCGAAGGCCTAGAAGGAATTCAGTGTACCTGGAACACAGGTAGTGATAAGAAGAGAGGCAGGAATTGAGGCTGAATGTTAAGTATCCATTAAATCAGTGCCGCCCAATAGAAATATAGTGTGGGTCCCACGTGTCATTTTAAATCTTCTAGTAGCCACATTTAAAAATTTAAAAAGAAACAAGTGAAATTATATTTAATAATATATTGTACCTAACCCAAAATGTCTAAAATCTTATCTTTTCAGCCCGTGATCAATCGTGAATGAAATTTTACCTCATTCCTTTGATACAAAGTCTTTGAAATCCAGTGTGTATTTTCACTTATAGCATATCTCAATTCAGAACATGTTTCAAGTGCTCGGTGACTACATGTGGCTGCTACCCATGCATGGGACAGTGCCGGGCTAGATCACTCAGAGCCATGTGGGCCATCGATGGAGTCTGGGCTGTAGCATAAGTGCAATGACATTTTTATGTATCATTTTGGTAGCAGGATAGCCTGTTATCTTCAAGTTTATGGCTTCATTCTGGCCAGTTGCCTTGGGGAAGGAAGCTCAAAGAAGAAAAGCAAAAAGCAGAAGAAAAGGAGGGAAAATGGCCAGCTTTGGATGGGGAAGGGGAGGGTGTATGTGTCTCTACCAGAAAACTTGTGAAAATTGAAAACAGTGGAAACAAATGTCTAAGTGACTTAGAAGATGGTGGAGAGGTCAGATGTCAGGGTGATCCTGGTTATACAATGAGGGAGTCTAAGCTTGAGAGTCCCACTGATCCTCAGCTCTGTGAACCAACTCATAACCAGCAACCCTCTCAATCAGAACCTTAACGGGTCAAGAGAGGGTGGGCAGGTCAATCCAGGAAGCCACCTTGGAGGTGCAGGTTGTAGAGCCCACCCTTCCCAGCCGGAGGCAGAGGAATTTGGCACTTCCTCACAGCTGAGCCTGTGAAGACTGAGACCCATCTTCCAATTGAAACTCACTAGACCTCCTGGGTGGGGGAGCTAGTTGTGGTAACACCAGCCCCCTCGCTAGTGTTCAGATGCCCTTCTGTTAGCCCAGTTCTCCACCTGGCATCAAAATGTTAAACACAGCTTTCTACTCAGTTAGCCAAACTCTCATCCGTATTCGACTCCGTTGATCCAAATACAAACAAGTGGGATGTGCTGAGTGCTGGAATTTCTGATTTGTTGTAAAAATTAGATTTTCTATCTCTAATCCCATGCTTATCTTGGTTAAGCTTTAGCAAAGAGAGGTCTTTGGGGCACCTTTTTAAAGGAATGAATGAAAAAGATTGGTAAGGAACATATGATTTTTATGTTAGCAGACTTGACCAACATGCTGAAAATTTCTGTCTTCGTAACTGGTTTAGTTACAGCCTGGAGTTTGTATCCGCACGTGTTTTCTTCACAAATAGACTTAACTCAGACTCTGTCCAAATTTACTCATAGCTTCTTCAAACAATCACAGAAGACCTACTGTGAGCCCACAGATAATAGTTGAATGAAAAGCAGCTTCTGTGTGTTTTTGAGGCCTGGATGAAGTCAACAGACAATGAACGTAGTATGGTTAAGGCTATTTTAGAGGAAATAGGCCGGTTGGGACTCATGAGCCTGCCAGGCGTGGTCGAGACGGGAGAAGGTTTCGAGGAGCATCACCAGGCATTATTATGTCCAGGGGTTCAGAATCAGATTGCCTGGGTTCAAATTCAAATTTCACCCATTACTAGTCATATGACCTTGGGAAAATTATTTAAACTTTCTTGGCTCCGTCTCCTCACTTATAAAATGAGAATATTGATAATGATTTCTATGTCAAGAGGCTAGTGTGTATATGAAATAAGTGCTGTAAAGTACTTCATTTTGAGTCAGGGATGTAGCCAGCCTACAATCAGTGTAAGCTATAATAACGATTATTAATATGCTTATCTACGCCGAGACCAAAGAGGGACTAGGAGGGAGCTATGTGTCGTTAATGGGGGCTGTTCCAGTTAAAAACCACAGAGCCTGACTTTAAAGCTCAGAACTAAGAGAACATGGAAAGCGATGGTAAGTGAAGGACCTTCGGTTTGGCTGGAGCAGACGGTGACTGGTGGGTAGGTGGTGGTGGGGATGGTAGCAAAAGGTAAGTCTAGCAAGGTAAGCGGAATCTACGTGAAGGGTGTAAGCGAGCGAAAACTTTGGGCAGCTGTGTTCTTGAGAACTGAGCTTGTTTACAAATCTCAGGCTCTGAGGACAACTTAAATTTACAGGTGAATGGAGTCCCAACAACTGATGCTTTGTATGTGTTAACATGAGTTACAGGAGAACTGCAGATGTTTGAGATGAAAGCATTTGGCAGGGAGCTTCGTGGAAAATATTTTTAAAATATCAACACAGAGAAAAATTTGTAACAACTCGATGGAAAGCCATTCCCCTAGCGGAAGAGAAATATCAAGGTTTGGGTTTAGGTCTTGGACGGTGCACTAAACGTCTGGAAACTAAGTTCTCTCTTTGGATCCTTGGAAAGAGATTTTGAAATTGGTCCTTGGGAATATCGCTTCCCTGGCCTGTGCTGGTAGACGGGGTGTGTGTGTGGTTTGTGTGTGTGATTGGTGTGTGTGTGTGTGTGCGCGTATGTGTGCACAGATGAATGGATGGATAGACACATTGTGTCTGTATTTCAGGGAATGGAGAAAATGGGACATGTAGTCACTTCCCTTCCTACGTGTGGGCTATGTTACCTTGCTGTGTTTTCAATCTTGGAAAGGAACGTGTTCTGTACAGGCAATGGTATCCAGGAAAATGAGCTGCTTCTTTTTGGTGCATAGCCCATACTGGCTTCTTATAAGAGCCACAGAGGAGGCCCCTATTTTCTAGACCAACTCTTGTCAAAGGATACCACCTGTATGCTCCATCATATATATAGAGTCCTTGAGGTCGTATGGACCTGACGTCTTCTCAGCCGCTACCCTTCCTTCTCTTTTCTAAAGCCCTACTTGTTCTCCAGGAATCATCTCAAGTGCTAGCTCCTCTAAGAAACCTTCTGGGTTCTTCTCCAGCCCCACATCCTGTGGTTGTCCACGTGTAGATAATGTTCTGACAAAAACTAACTGCTTGCATTGCTCTGAATTCATCACCGTGAATTCTCCCACCAACATTCTCTTACCCCGACTGTTCCCTCTCTCCCTTCTTGATCTGGCTGACTCGTAGTCTTGTTCAAAATTCCATTTGATCATCACATTCTTATCCTCAAGCCTGAGTCCCTCTAAGGCTGGCCTGTGACGTTAGAATTTAAATATGTATTCACTCTGTCCTGTGATCACCATAGACAGGAAACTCCCTGGGGGCAGGGACAGCGTGCTATTTATTTTTACCCATTTAGAATGTCTATGGCCTAGCACAGTAGGTGTGTGAACACATGGATTGTTGAGGGACTAGATCCGTGGTTCTCAAAGTGTGGCCCTCTGATCAGTAGCAACCATAACTCCGGGAAAGTTCTTAGAAATGCAAATTCTCGGTCCCTACTCCATAACTACTGAATCAGAAACTTTGGAGTGGGGCCAAAAAAGTCTTCACAAGCCTTTCAGGGGATGCCTGCTAACGTCTGAACCCCACTGGTCTGGAAGAAGGTGTCAGGTGGCTATGATGAGAGCGCCCTAGTTCCTAGTAGGTTCTGCTGACACTGGCTGTAAAAGGATTCAAGGGCATCATGAGCGATGGACAGAAAATCCTTCAGTCTGTTAGGAGGCTAATCCTGGGGTCTCTCTGGGCCATTTTCTGTGGATTTAAACTGTGAAAAGAGCTCATGCAACTGTCCATGTCTGTCATGACACATTCTCAGCCCTCAGTTCCCCTTTTCTGTGAGAAATGGATTGCTGTGGTGTTGACCTGACCACTCCCTCCACCCGACCATGGCATTTTTACCTGGTATGGCTACGTTTTGGGCCCTAAACACCCTGTTGTCCGTGGCAAGTACGTGAATTCTACATAAATCACACTAACTCGTTTTCCCCCAGTCCTCAATATCAAATTAATCACTGATGACATCCAGCTACTTCCTATAACTCTCTAGATCCCAACTGCTTTTCTCCACCATTGCCCATCACCACCAGGTTCTTACTCACCTGGGCCACTGCCTCAGCCTCCTGTTTGGTCTCAGTACATCCTGGTTCTCCCTTGCGATCCTTGTTCCACATGAAGGACTCTACCTAAAAATGGAAATCTGTTCCTGGCATCACTTTCTCTATAAGCGTCCATGTCTCTCCATCACCCTCAGAATGATGTCTGAACATTTTAGTGCTCGCACAGATCCCATGAACCCTGCCTGTGTCCCTTAGCCTCACCGCCGTGCAGTCTGCTGGTCTTACTTCCCATAGTCAGTGTCCACACCTTTGTGCCTAAGAGCCTTTCCTGGTGGTCCGAGTCTTTCTTCCTGCCAGCAGGAGATATAATGTGCTAGAAGACAAATGCCCCAGGGAAATCCCTCCACGGGAGTCTCTAGGTAAAGACCCCAGCTCCCTCGCATCTCAGGTAGAGGACCACTGAGGAGTGTGAGCTCAGAGTCCCCCAGGGGATGAAGCTGCAGGTGCTCACCGTACTGACATATTCGATGTCACTTCACTTTCGACTACCTTCCCATTCTTGTTGCACATCCCTTCTCCACTACTGGTAGCTATTGGGATCACCATCCAGGTAATCTACTTGCACTTGAAGCCTTGCCTCAGGTTTTGCTTTTGAAGGAATCCAAACCAAGACACATAGTTACAAAGCTCTTGGCGCTTTGCTGATGACTATATACTCTCTGGCATTAGCGGGCGCTTTTCTTCCCCAATGTGGTTCCCAAATTATCCTTGTGCCCAGTATAGATCCCGGTGGCCCGAGCGCTTGGCATTCCCCAAATAAGCCATGCCATATTTCACCCCCTTGGTCTTTTCACACAGTTATGTGCGCCTGCAATATTTACAATTTTCCCTCGGGGACGGCTTCCCCCATTTGCAACACTGCAGTCCAATCAGCCAGGTTCTTGTTTCTCTCTGTGTATTTGGATGGTAAACTCTGTGAGGGCAGCAACGGTGACTGTCTCAACTACCACTCTTATCGGTGCTTAGTCTAAAACATTGCACCTGGTAATACTCAATAAACTGTTGTTCAATGTATAATTGAATGCATGAATATATTAATAAGTTAATAAATAGATTTTGTGAAGTATTTAAATGGTATGTATATGGAGGGGACTATTTGCTACAATGATTTCAGCAAGCTGACACCCATACATTGCCCCAGGGACAAGGTCACCCTCTCTGCAGCCTTTGAGAAGAATTACGCTGGGCTTAGAGAGCCATGGGTCCAAGAGGGAAACAAAAGCCACCAATCAGACAGGTAGCCCAGGCTGGCCGACGAATGGTGCAGCCTCACAGCAACATGGAGATAAGTACAACAATCCATGTGCGCACACGCCTACTGGGCTAGGCCATAGGCATGCTGAATGGATAAAAATCCACTGCCGGGAGTGAACCATGGCTGGGTTACACGTCAGAAAGAGGGAAAACAGAGAATGTCAAAAAATCATAGGTCTTGGCTGCCTCCACGCCTCCCTTTCCCCCCCCCCCCCATTTTATCCCTGGGCGTGGAGCCCAGGCTTCTAAGACCTCACAGATCACTGCCTCCCATCAAGACCTCCTGTCAGGAGAGCACAGATACCAGACAGCAGCACACAAATCAGTCAGCAATGCCACTCTCTCCTCTACTCGGGGGCTCTGGGCAAGTGACAAGTTCAAGTTCAGACTGAGCTTCTGTCAATTTCTCCCATCTGTAGACTAGATTAAGTCAGTTGCTTTTAGATCACGCTCTTTGGAATCCCAAAGCTCTGGGACGTTGTCACTGGAATGATCCTGGGTATGGTTAGAAGAGATAGAGATGGGCTGACTAGGAGGGTCCCACATCCCCCCTTTGACTAGATTTGATTGGCATTTCATGTACTGTTGTACTTGAAGTATGGATTTCATGGCCAAAGTGTTCGAGAATCTTTGAGTGACCTGATTACATCCTAGACGGCCTCCTAGAAATATGAAGCCCAGGGAAGGAAAAGGCAGCAGCAAAATGGGCATCGTCACTTGCTTGGAGGCTCCTTGGGTAAAGCAGATTAAAAACTGTTCTAGCTCTATTTAGGGTTGGATGCGGTTCCCCAGGAATGAATGCCGTTCTTCTCGCTTCTTCTTTTCACCCACTTCTTCATGACATTTCTGAACAGTTTCATCCTGGGGTTCAAGTTGAGAGCAATAGCCCCAGAGCAGCTCATTTCATCTCTACCTGGTCATCATGATCCCCAGTGACCCAGGAATCATGAGGTTTCAGATGTGAAGGGGCTTGTCCATGGTTACAGTGCGCTAAAGCAGAAGAACAGAACTGGAATCCAGGGGCCCTATTTGTTCTTCCACAACACAAGTACACATTGCTTTCCCTCCCCGCTCTTTGTATGGTCAAGCTTTGCTGTATTTTAAAGAATCATCACTAATGTGGGGGGAAACGTGGGTACCAATTCTTGCTGCTGAACTGAAGTGGGGTCTTATTCCACTTTCAATTGCTCTAGAGAAATGTCTTTCTAATGGAGCAGTTTTGCCAATGAATCTTTTAAAAAAACTTTTATGTTGACATACTATACAGACAGAAAAGTAGGTGCACTTATGACAAGTGCTGGATGAATTTTCGTAAATTGATCAGACTCGTGTAACCAGAACTTGAATCAAGAAACAGGACATTGTCAGCATCCCAGAAGCTCTTTCCTGTCACCTTCCAGTGACGGCTCTTTCTATCGCTCTTAAGGGTCCCACTAGCCTAGCTTCTAAGGAATTAAAGTTCTTTTCCTCCTCTTCCTCCTCTTTCTCTTACCCTTCTCCTCCTCCTCCTTTCTCATTCTCCTTATTCTATTCTTATTCTGCTATCCATCTCTGAGTTTCTTCCAGTCATTTTTTTTAAAAAAAAATTTAGGTGAAATTCAAAATTCACCACTTTAAAGTGAGCAATTCAGTGGCATTTAATATAGTCACAGTTTTGTGCAAACACCGCCTTTATCCAGTTTCCAAACAATTCCATCACAGCCTCGGAAAAACCCTCACCCAGCAGTCAGCTCCCTGTTTGCTGTGCCCCTCCCCACCCCACGTCCCTGGCAAACATCAATCTGTGTTCTGTTTGTATGAATTTATCTATTCTGGATAGTTCATATAAATGAAATCATATGATATGTAACCTTTGATGTCTGGCTTCTTTCACTTAGCATAATGTTTTGGAGGTTCATCCACTATGCAGAATATATCAGTACTTCATTCTTTTTTACGGCCAAATAATAGCCCTCTGTGTATACCACAATTTGTTTATTCAATTTGTTGATAGACATTTGGGCTGTTTCAACTTTTGGCTATTTTGAATAGTGCTGCTATAAACATGTGTACAAGTACTTGTTTGAATATCTGTTTTCAATTATTTGGAATATATATCTTGGAGTGGAATTACAGAGTCATGATAATTCGATGTTTAACTTCTGAGGAACCAACTTGCTGTTTTCCACCGTGGCTGAACTACTTTTAATTGAATTATTTGTGTTTTTGTAAAGGTTCTTTATATATTTTTGATAAATAATTGGGAAATATTTCCTTCAATTTCTTGATAATATCCTTGGATACATGAAAGTTTTAAATTTTGATATATTTTGTTTTGTTTGTTTGAATGCTTATTCTTTTGGTGTCATATCTCAGAATTCATTGTCAAATTCAAGGGTATAAAAATGTAATCGTATGTTTTTTCCTAAGAATTTTATGGTTTTACCTTTTATATTTAGGTCATTGATCCATTTTGAGTTAATCTGTGCATATAGTGTGAGGTAGAGGTCAAACTTCATTCTTTTGCCTGTGGAAAGCCAGTTATCCCAGCACCCTTAATTGTGCTTTGCTGATTTTTGTACCTCATAACACTGAAATCATGTAGTATGTATTTTTTGTGTCTTGCTTTTTGCCCAACATCATTTTCGTGGGGTTCATTCATCCTATTGTGTACAGTTGTAGATCGTTTCTTCTTATCGCTGTCTAGCATTTCAATGCATTAATGTATACTACATATTTGCCCATCATACTGTTGATGGGCACGGGAGAAGTTTCTAACTGTGGACTATCACAAGGAGTGCTACTATACACATTCTAGAACCTGTCTTTTGGTGAACACGTGCATGCATTTCTGTTGGGTGTCCTTCTAGAAGTGGCACTGCTGGATCTTAGGGCATGCTTATCTTCAGCATTAGATACGATAGAAGCATGTTTTTAATGAGGACAAAACTAGGAGTTGTTTTTTTTAACTTCTCTTTATGAATAGGTATTCTAAGTATTTTTATTGAATACGGGAAGTAAAGCAATGGGAAAGGTAGATATGTAGAAACCGAGTGAGCTAGAAGTAAACCTAACATTTCCCTAGTAAGTGCTTTAGTTGGCAGACCAACGTTCCCCTCACTGGGGACTATGCTTCTTTATTCTCCTTACCAACACTGAGCCTTTCCGAAGATGGCATAAAAGATGCTCGCAAAACCAGCAGCCCTGCAGGTGAACTGGATGGTTTACGCACTCCCCTTACGTCAGGTAAACTCTATCTTTATATCCCGCACTATCCAGACTACCCATCACAGAATAGCTAACCATAAGAACGTTGTTTAGATTATAAGAGTTGTTTTTCACACCCTAACTGCTCAGTAGAAGATGAGGTAGACAGGGCGGTGAATGGAGCCTGGGTTTGTGCCATTCCAAGAACCAAGCCTCTGCTAGTCTTGGAAGGCACCTTTTGGCCAAAACACTCCCTTAGTACCAGTCCTGGTACAAACTGGTAACTTGTTCAAGGGGATCAGGATAGTACAAATGATTATGTCTCTAATCAAGGTAGACAAGAAGCATCTTAGTCAAGGAAAAAGTGCCGGTCAGGGAAGCAGAAGGGGGGTTCTGTGGCTGGCATGATGTGTAGCCCTGGAGACTCTCTATCCCAACACAGCCTTCAATTTATCACTTGACAAAGAAATTATAATAAACATGGAAAAGCACATAGAACTTGTGTACTGCCACTGTCCTTTCCTTTTCCATGATAGGCAGCTATGGGGGAGGAAATCAGTTCAGAGAGCTGACTTTCCAAAGTCACATTACCCTTTTCCCTGGAGCCTGGATGCATTATAAAAACCTTTTGTGACCAAGCACTGCAATTACTCCCAACCAATCTATGTTGAGATTAAGTTGAAATAATTGCCATCCCTGGGGTATTTAAATAATAATGAATTTGGCCCATTTAGGACAGAAATGATAAATCCCTTTCTCTAGATGAGGCTACTGAAATTCAAACAAGTCGAGAACTGCGCAGGGTAACACAGCATAGAAATAGCTAGGCTACCTGATCCCATCCGACTCCTTTCTGACCCCTTCCCCAAAGCCTTCCTCTCTCATCATGACAAACCTAGAGAGGGGTCAGCAGGAATCTTACTTGCGTTTCCAAACCTACACACATCATCACATGGTTTTCTATTTTCCTGGTAACCGATCTTAAAAAATAGCTACATTTCCCCATCCGCATATTTTATTAATTAAAATGAAACAAAAATAAGGACACTACTTTCTGCTTAATTTTTCTGTAAACCCAAAACTTCTCTAAAAATAAGATCTATTAATTTTTAAAAACCTAAAATCAGTCACTAGCAGTGGTGTACAATGAGTTTCTAGAATCACAGAATTTTACACACTAAAGATCATTTTGTCCAGTTTCACCATTTAATAGATGGAAAAAAAAATCCTCTGCTCATCCACTGTTATCACTTTTGTCCAAATAGCCATCATTTCTTTCCTGGACTATACCACATCCTCGAACTCCCTACATCTTCTCCTACCTTCCTCAGTGTTCTCCTTCACACTGACATCTAAGGGATCTTTCTCAACCAAAAGTCTGATCACGTAAGGCTCTTTCTGAAAAAAAACATTCAACAGGTCCCCATTGCCGTTAAGACAATGCCTGAAATCCTCAATATGGTTCATGATAACCTCTCCACCCTGTCATTGGTCCACTGTCACCCTCTCTTTATGTTTTCTAAGTGTATTGGCCTTTTATTCAGTTTCTGGAGAGTGCCATGTTTTTTTCTTACTTAAGATGCTGCATCCGCTGGTTCCATTTACTTGAACGTATCACCTGCCTTTTTTTCATTGCTGACTCCTCCTATCTTAAAAGAGGTAAGTGGCTTACCCCAGGTCGCAAGGGGCAGATGTCACTTGTCTCTGGTTCTCCTGATTCCTAACTCATGTGTTTATACAGCACTGCTATTTTCCACCCCAAGTCTCATTCCTGTAGAGAGTTTAAAACATTGGCCCAAGGAAGCAAGACTTCTCCAGGACTGACGGCTAAAGAGGGTATGCTTTTGTCCTAGGTGCTTATTGCTGACACTAAAGGTTAAGAACTGGATACATTTACGAATGCCAACATAGCACGACAGGATACCACTCCTTTTATTTTACTAAAAAAAACTTTAAAACCATTTTCCTTGGTTAGACAAACTCTAAACCTTGGAATACAAATACAAAGAGATCTATACGCTGAATGTTTCTGCCTGTTTTAAAGTGAGAAACAAGTAATTTTCCCATTTAACAGATTAAGCAACTAAAGTCCAGTGAATTTTTCCATTACTATTTGTATGCACGTGAGTGTGTGTGTGTGTGTGTGTGTGTGTGTGTGTTTAAAAGACACTAGACCTAATATCTCTTATCTTCCAAGAGAACTCTCTTTGCCCCATGACTTTCTCTGCAGATAAAATCAAGGAGTACAAAAAGTCATATTAAGACTTTCTCTCTTAAACTTTTCTATTTGGGAAATATTTGCCTCTTTTCATGAAGCTTTTCTTTACATTTTGTTTCAGTCTTCATAGTGAATTCAGTGGAACTGAATAAAATCTTCTCTTTAATCATTTATCTTACTGTGGAAATAACCAGTTATCTGGCAGAATTTAGCAATGACCTTCATTTTATTTTATTATTTTATTTGGTGCCCTCCCAAATAAAATAATAAAACAAAATGGGGCTGTGTTTGTAAAGAGTCCGAAAATCCTGCTATGGGTAGTCTTGACTTCCTTACCCCTGCCCTTTGATGGAATTCACACTGATAGTGCCAAACTGCCCTTTTGTGCAGAATCCAACATTTCAAGTATCCCAGATTTTGGCCTGTCCTGTGGTGGTACTGCTAGCTACCAGCTCAGGGCACAGTGCTAGTAACTTGACTCCATGGCAGTGCCTGGGCGACTGAACGCTTTAGTGCATCTTGATTTTATTCTTATAAAAAATGAGCAGATATGTCTAACCACTGCCCTGCACACCTGAAGCTAATTTAAAATAATATTAAATGTCAACTGTAATTTCAAAAAATAGTCCTGGGGTTATGAAGTATAGCATAGGGAATAGAGTCAATAATGCTGTAATAATGATGTACGATGGCAAACGTACTGGCCTTATCAGCATGATCACTTCGCGACGTATATAAATGTCTAATCACTGTGTTGTTTTGTGCCCCTGAGACTAATAAAAAAAAACAACAAGCAGATATTAGAAAATTAGTATATTATTAATACTTGTCATAAGCAGCCCGTCTAAGAATAATCATAACAATAGTATCTGTCGCAGTTCAAGTGACTTTGCATATTTGTCTTGTTTTAGCAAGAACCTCATGACGTGGGTACTTTTAACATTTCCATTTTACAGATGGGGAAACTAATTCTTAAGGCAGTTAAATAGCTTTCCAACAATCACACAGCTACTCATATAGTGATAAGATTTTAAAAATGAGATCCAATAAGCAGATCCAAACCAGCAAAACTTCATTCTCAGTTGCAGGTTCATTGGATGACTTGGATTACTGAGTATTCAATTATGAAGGGAAAAAATGAAAATAATGAATATGTTGGAAGTATACTGTTGACGAGAGCATCCAAAAGACTAGAGACTAGAGATAACTGGTGGTGATATTCGTTTTCACGCCCTGAAAACTATCTTATAGCATGTAAGAATGTTTTTCAGTGTTTGCATTTGCAAAATGTAGATGCTTTCCTGGAATTATTTAGGCAGAAGATTGGGTATATATTGGATTTGACCTCACTGAGCTTCTAAATTTAGGCCCTGGGGTCCTCTTCCATTAATGTGTGTATATGAGCGACCACTAGATTTCCACAACAGACAAAAACCACACCACTACATATTGAAGCATACAAGCTATTATATATTTTCATAATATAGAACTTTAAGGTATAGTAATCAACAGTGGCAAAATATTTCTGTCTTTGACATTAGTTTTTTTGTGAGATCCAACCTGTAATTGAGACCAGAGAAAACAGTATGGAATAACAAATCCATGAGAACAGGATAAAAATATCATGAACCGCAAAATATGTCTGAGTATTTAAAACCGTATAGAAAAAATAAATTAGATGAACAATTGTGTAAATATAAATTAAAAAAGATGACATTCTTAATAAATAAAGTTTACTATTTACATTTTTTATATATTGCTGAAAGACTTAACTTAGATCCATAAAAACACATAAACAGGAAAAAAAATAAAACCCAAAATAGGAGCAGCAAATTTATGCGCGTGAGGTACAGAAAAAGGATTGGAATTGTGTTTTATTTTTGGTGTTTAGATTTTTTTTTCCTTTTTCATGGTAGGCCAGTAGAATTCTCATGAGAACAGATTTTAAGCACTTCAATGAAGAGTCATTTTTGGTAGTTTCCAGAAGGTGCCAAACAGATTTCAACATCATAATAATTAGAAATACCCATAATAATTATAACAATAATAAAAAAGTATAATATGATACATAAATATGGAAGAGCAGTTTGTAATATGAATACATTTTCTCTAGACGAGATCACAGTTTTATTTTGTAAATATTACATTTAAGTATATATATACACACATATATGTACAACTATATATACATGTGCATATATATGTAAATTTATATTTATATATAATATCTTTATATAGATAGATATCTGCGGACAGGTTATTGATTATAGAGACCCAAGAAAGCAACTCAATAATTGTTCAAAATCCTCTCACTGACTGCTGGTGTATAGTTTAAGAAGCCCCGAGTTATTTGTACTCAGAAAGCCAAATCTTCTTTTAATGAAACACACAATGTGAGATTTTAAGTCTGAGAAGAAGAGAATTCAGGGACTCCCTTCCTCTATAAGGTTGGAAATGGCCTGGAAGTATTGAACAGACAATAGTAAACTAACTTTTACACTGTAGGAAGTAATTGGCTTTAAATCAAATTATAGAACTGGTGAAGGCCAGAATAAGGGAGGAAAAGTCCAATTTACCTAAGAATGAAATACCCCTAAATGCAAGCCTCTCTCTTAACATGGATCATAATCTAGGAGCTCCACCTTTGTTCCTTGAAACATCCAACGAGCACTCCCTGTCTTTGTTAAAAGGCCAATGGGCCTGGGCATTCTTGAAAAGTAACCCACGGACTCTGTGTCCAGCCTCGACTTTCACAGATGGCCACAGCCTATTTTAAACCTCAGCGCCTCACAATCCCCTCGCCTCCCACTGTGAGGTAGGTAAGTAGTATTATCTCCATTTTACAGCTGGAGAAACTGAGGCAAATGGAGAGGCAATTTGATGACTTATTCAAGATCACTGAGCAAACTGCTGTCTGGAGTCAGGAATCGTAGGTTCTTATTCTAGGGACATAATTCCTCTCTTGGCTGTTAAACATTTCTTTCAAAGATCAAACAATTGGTAGGAATTTGGCAAAACTGGAGTAAATGAAAAAAGACTAGGCTCTTTAATCATTTGCTATTTAGTTCTTCCGTTGGCTGTTTGCTTGGTTTATTTTGTTTCTCAAAAAACATGGGAATTACCTGTCTGGTCATGTAGTAGCTTTTTAGGAAAGTGGACTGTGCAGCGTGGTTCTAAGTGCAGTCTTTATAAAGCCCAGTGCTCTACTGATCAATGCAAAGATTTTATAATGTGAAAAGCACAATACAATCTGCCCTAAATATTTGGTAAAACCAATTTCTAGCCCTCCCTCTCTCTGCTCTCACTGATTGCCACCAAACAGACAAACCGCTCCCCCAACAATTGTATATCAAGGGGGAAGATGCCTTCTTTCCTGGACCTACCACAATGCATGTAAAATAACAGCGTTATAATATCCCACTCTGTGTCTCCTGGTAGGGAGATATTTACGCTTGTGTCTACCTACTCCATCTGCAGAAGAAACAATTTCCTTTAGGAAGCACAAAAATCGTTTCTTTAATTCTTATTTTTAACCATGCATTTTTATTTCCTTTTCATCTCCTCTTCTATTAATTTCTATCTGTACAGTTTTGACCCCATCAATTTCTTTTTATTTTCCCACTTGAAGTAGTTCCAGAAAAAAAACACACACACAAAAAACCAAAACATAAAACCTCAAAACTGTTAACTTGAATGTATGGTTTCTTTCTTTCTTCCCTCATTCCTTTTTTTTCCCCTTTCCTTCCTTCCTTCCTTCTTTCCTTCCTTCCTTCCTTCCGTCCTTCCTTCCTTCCTTCCTTCTTTCCTTCCTTCCTTCCAACACAGGTAAGACCTATAACAAATTGACAGTTACAACCAAGTTAAATCAAACCTGGAAGAGAGGTAGTTGAAATCTGTCTCAAAGAATTATTTTCAACAAATAGCATTTAAGCATTGGCCGAGGTGGAAATAAGAGAACTGTCTAGGCAGTGACTCAATATGCTGAAAGCAGGAGTAGCAGCTCCATCTTCAGATCCTTACTATTTGTGACCACTGATCTCTCCTTTCCCTAATACCCAATTCAGCCACCAAAATGGACTTCCCAAGGACTGTCCTCCCTTAAGAGGTGGTTGGCACAGATTCTGGGGGCAAGGGGTCATGCAAGTCCTCTGGGCAGGCAGTTAGGGTTGTGGCTTGAAAAGGCTTCCCAAGAGAGGGCTGAGAGGACTGTCTACACCAGGGGTATCCAAACTGCTGCCCGTGGGCCAACTGTGGCCCATGATCCATTGTTAATTGGCCCGCAGCAAATTCCAAAAATATATTTAGTTTACTTAAATAAACCAGGTGAGGCAATACGTACTTCACCTCGAGTGAGTGGCCCGGCTGTTTGTGTGTTTTACCGAATATGGCCCTTGGTAAAAAACATTGAAAAAAGTTTGGACACCCCGGGTCTACACCATCTTTTCTTTCTTGCTGCTAACGTGCTAATACTTCTTCATTCTCAGAACCCCCACGTGCTTCAGGTCCCCTCAGCTGCTGACATACTAGTGCTTCAGAGTGCCTTCTTGTGAGTAGTCCACTGTCCTCAACAGGAGATGACCGAAGGGGTGAGACAATTTATTCCCAGCAAGAAAATGAAACTGGGTATCCGTGAGTGACACAACTAGAGCAGAACCTCCTCCATTAAGGTCTGGCAGGGACCTATGAAATATACCTTCCATGTGGGCACGAGGCTGGCTATCAATCAAGTAGCCTCTCTGGCCTAGTAGCCTTGGCAAACGTGCGTGTGAGTAACAGAATTGAACGATGGTAGGGAAACTGTGGGTGGATCTTTGCTCAGAAGGGCTCAACGTAATCTGTGAATCTGAACATAGAAGTCAGCCTCCCGGAAACTTTGCTCAGCTGGAGAGTGTGGGGATAGACAAGGGTGAGAGTGAAGGAAAAGGATGACAGTCTCTTTAAGGGAGGCCGGTGAGGTTCTCCCATAGCTCCTACAACCCGCCATTGGTAATGCTGTCTTTGGGTCTCCAAGGCTTTTTGCACTGACTGGTGTAATACAGGAAGCTTTCTTAGTTCATATCTTCTAACACCACACAGGATGATAACTCAGCCAGGGCAAGAGAATGGCTTTAAGAGTTGGCAAGAGTTCTAAGATACTAGAGAGGGGTACACAATGGCATCAATTCTTCTAGTATGAGTATTATTACTTTGCTAAGGATCAGCCCTGGTAATTACAGAAAAAAAAAATGACCTGAATATAAATGAGATACGAGTTTGTAAGGAGGAAACATACAGGATTTGAACCTGGCCTTAACAATGGTGGCCGCCTCTCCATTCTGGCATTCAATCTCAGAGTTTGTAATACAGTACAAGCCACACAAAACTACCTCAGCACTGCTTCCTCATTTGTGGGCACCTGTGCAAAAAGCACCTTGATATATATTTTAATGTAACAGACCACAGATGGCCCGTAAGTGTCTCCTCAAGTGTTTTTGATCAGCTTGGTAATTGCTGTTGGGAATGATATAGTAAGAAGCTTTCTGAAGTTATTTTTGGTCCCCATGGGAAAAAGGGCAATAAATGATTAACCATGCCGGCCTCAGATGCAGGAACGAGGAGGGTCAGCCCACGTGCCTGGTTTTTCCCACTCCTATGCCAGACTTTGTTTCCGTTGGTTGTCTTCTCTCGGCTTGAAACGATTTGATTTACTGCAATTTGTGTGTGATACATCTAGTTTAGACCCTCCCTTCCCCTCTTTCTCACTTCCAGGCCTCAGAAATGAAGTCAAACGTAACCATTCTCTCCACCTCATTCTGTATTAATCTCTTCCCACATTAATGAAAAGGAGTGGACGGGTAACTTGGCTTTAAAGAGGCAAAGAAAACCCCAGAGAGGTGGAGGCTTTCAGGTGTGTTTGACTAATTTACTCTGAAACTTTTGGAGGCTGAACATAGCAGAGGGAAGGGTGACCCAACCCCAGGTGTGGATGGGAGTACTGGAGGATGGAAGACTATGGAAAACATGGTGACCATGTTGGGTTGTTGGGGACTGAGGCTGTGAACTCTGGGGCTTCCCTCCGATGGCCTCTGGAACAGTCTAGATTGACCACATCTGAGATGATTCTCTGTTTCAGAAGTGTAGCCTCTGTGAGGTCCTCAGGACCAACACCTGCGGTGCCTGGAGAGGCAGGGAGGCCTGGTTAACGGTAATAACTCAAGACTTCCTACAATTCTAACAGTCTCTGAGTGGCTCCAACATCACAGAACTTTAACACTGTTCCACTTGATTATAAAATCTAACACTGGCTTAGACATTCCAGACTCTTAGCGAAGCATCTTAAGTCCCGCGTCTCCCTTCCAGGATGAGAAGCCCAACCACGGGGGACTTACCTTCTCACCAGGTGGGCCACTGAGGGTGTTTCTTTTGCAGAAGTGCTAGGAAGTGAGGAGCTGTGGGACAATGCGGGTCGCTTTTAAGGCAGACTGTTTGGTTGTGTGGGGTTTTTCCTAACCCAGTGCTACCATCTTGGGGTACTCAATGTATAGGACAGAGCAGCAGGGAAAGTAGCAGCAAATGTGGTCCCAAGGCAAGATGCGGGGAATGGGTAGGTTCTGGAAGGATTTTATGGCCTCAAGCCTCAAGCAGGGGCTGTTGTAATACCTCGACATTGCAATTATAAGCCATTTCCAGCTTGGCCTCAAACCCTGGAGTTGGGGTAAATCCCCCATGGCAGCGGAAAAATTGGGGGGCTTTGTATACCTTGGATTCTTTACCTCTTCCTGGGTCCTATTTCCCTAGAAGGTAGGTGATCAGAGACCGTTTCACTTCTAATCCCAAAGGACCACACCATTGTGTGTGCCCTCCATATTCCAAGCCTCAGGCTGGGAGCTATCTTGGCATCTCAACACTTGGTCTTAGCGGTTTATGCAACTCTCTTTTTCTCAAGCACAGTGTTAGCTATGAGCTTGGGAAAGGAAAGACTGACTTTGTTCCAATCTAGTTCTGCTCAGTCTCCAAAACTGCCCTCACACAGATGTTGGTATGGGCGCGTGTGCATGCATGTGTCCTAACCACAGATGTGCACACTCCTAGGTACAGGACATGTTTCTTGCTGTGGCCATGTGACAAATGGTTAGAATTTTAGGAGGCTCTGGGGCTGCACGCTGTATGTGTAATCCATCTAAGACTTTGGGATGGAATTCCATTCCATTCAACATGGCGAGACTTGGTTCATGCGTCCCCATTGTGAGTCCTTCCTGGGTGAAATTAAAGGCAGACCGGTTGGGTGCTAAGGATCCCTGGTGTGGAGAGGCCATTCCGTCGAGCAGCTGACTGTGAAATCAATACCAAAGGGATGCGAGTTGGGAATTCTTTGACCACTCCCTGGTCCTTCCTTAGCCGTGGCTGTATCCCCGGAGGTCTTTCCGGCTGTGTTCTTGGGCCTGGGGGTCCCGACAAGCACAGTCTCCTTGTAGGTCACAGGACATTGGGAAGGGGGTGACCTGCAAAGACAAAGAGAGAAGAGGTGAATCGGGGTTGTGTCGCAAGCAGGAACTTTCAGAGAGGCATTGCAGGATGGGGACAATCATTGGATCGGGGACACAGCACAGTCACAGTCAAGTCATGG
Source organism: Rhinolophus ferrumequinum (assembly GCF_004115265.2). Classification (NCBI taxonomy): domain Eukaryota; kingdom Metazoa; phylum Chordata; class Mammalia; order Chiroptera; family Rhinolophidae; genus Rhinolophus; species Rhinolophus ferrumequinum. Next base: position 67,677,244 of record NC_046295.1, on the reverse strand, counting down.
CCGTGCTTTTTGTCCTGTGATAACTTTCATCCACATCACCATGGTCATTACCATCACATCTTCCATTTCTGGTGACATTTCTCATGTGTCAGGCAATGTGTTAAACACTTTCCCGAGCCCTTTGACAACTCTGTAAGAGTTTAGTACCTAAGATAGGTACTAAAACAATTACCCTTGTACAGATGGGGAAACTGAGGCTCAGAAAGGGGCAGACAACTTGCCCATAATGATAAGTGACAAATATGGTATTTAAAGTAGGACAAGTTACCTCTCTCTGAGCCTCGGGATCCTAGCTGTAGAACTATGGCAAGAACCCCCCTTGCACTGTGAACTCTATGGGCTGAATGAAATCATGGGTGAAAAATCTTAATGTACCATCCCAAAGTCGGTTGATAGCATTGTACAATGGGGTAGCGAACTTACAGGACTGTCGTAGTGATCAAGTAAAGTAAGGATGTGTCTTTTAGGAAAACGTAACTATCTGCACACATTGGAATTTTGGTTTGGGGAGGTGATGATGAAAACAGCAAAAGCATGTCTCAGCAAGCCGAGACCACCTTCTAAGGAGCCTGAAGTTCTCCTGGTAGGGAACATGTCCCAGAGACTTTTGCATAAAAGTTGGTTGAAGGAACTAGGGAGCAGATTTGAGCATAAGAAAAAGCGAGAGGCATACAATGTGTCATCTGTATATATTACAAAAGCTGGGGGAAATGAGAAATAAAAATTGAAATATTTTTTAAATTAAAAAAAAAAGGAAAAGTGAGAGGCCTCCGTTTCAGTTCCCACTCCGTCCCTCCACGTGCTCTGTGACCTTGGGCAGGCTTTTCTTTCTAGAAAAGAGCCTAGCAGAGCAAATGTCTTCCCCATGCAGGGGTTGACCTGTCTTTCCCTGCGTGAGCCCAGCCTGGGCTCACGCAAGCAGATTTCATTTCCTTGCATCATGACATTTGCATATAACTTTCCCCAGAGGGTCCCCCATCTGCGCACATGGATTTAATGACCTCATTCACCTCCTGCTGGGGCAAAGTGGCCAAATGCTCACACAGCCTCAGACAGCATCTTTGTCTCTAGCCTGTGGGCTTGTTCCTTATATCTACCTCTTTTACTCCCTGCCTCTGCTTGTTCTCTATATCTACCTCTTTTCCTCTCTGCCTCTTTGCCCTCCCTCCTAACCTCGCTCCCCCTGCTGCAATTTTGCAACAATTTAAAATATAGCAATGAACAGGAAGATGGAAGTATCAGCCCCAGCAGCTCTGTCACCTAACTGAGGCGTGACCTGGAGCATGTGACAATTTCTCTGAGCCTTAGTTACCTCACTCATTAAATGAGAATAGTGAATGCATACACCTCCTGGAGCTTGTGATGAGGGATCAGTGAACTAAGTGACCAAAAACACCGAGCACACAATGCTTGGCACATGTTCAGAGCTCAACCATGTATATGTTGGTTTTGTTTGTTCTTATTTTCCAAGGCCCAGACACAGAATGAATGAGTGCCTGTTTGTTTCTCCTGCTCTCTAACTCTTCCCTTGCACTCATGGCTAGCATCTCTGTTTCTCTTTTCAATTTAAATACATAGGTGCTTGATGCTGGGTAAGCATTCTCACAGCGGCCTTTTCCAGGCAGTGCCTGCCTTTCTGCTTCCAACTCCTTGCTGTTCCCAGTTTAGAACGTTTTCTTCCCAGACTTCCTATCTTTGTAGAGGTTGTGCCTTCCCTAAAATATTCTTTCGTAACCTCTTCACCTCCAAGAGAAGCACAAAATGTTAGAATCACAAAAGACCTAGAGAAAACCCTCTAGTCCGAGCGAGCGGAAAAACTGAGGGCAGAGCCAAGTCCAAATGTAACAACTGAGGCTGAGTGGGAAGAGTACCATCCTGGGAGACAAAGGTCGGGGTTCGCGTCCTTGCTTGCCTCATGCCTGTTGAACAATTTTGGGAAAATCCCTTCACTGCCATCTCCCAGAGTTTCTACATCTTTAAAAGAGTGATAAAAAAAAAAAACAAAAAAACAACTGTATTTCATATGGTCTTAAGGATCAAACAAGAAGAAATATGCAAAAGCCCTAGCACATGGCCTAACACTCAGGAGGTGCTTAAATGCTAAATACACGTGTGCTGACTCCAATTTCCTACCAGCTCATATTTCACCATCTGTGACACCTTTCCTGCCTATTGTCCCCTCTCTCCACCTCCCAGACTTGGGCAGCCTCTTTGTCCCGAACTCACCTATTCCTTTATCTGTCCCCTTCCACTGCCCTTGCCCACGTTCTAACTTTAGAACGATCCAGTTACATCTAATGTCTCCTGCACAATTCCCTCGGTAAGGCTTTCCCATTGGGCTCTATGACCCACGAGGGACAGTTTCACATCTGATTTCTCTCTCCTGCTTCTTGTCGCACCTCACACAGCAAAAATTCAACAGATTTTATCTCTTCACGTAAGACCCAGAGTCCTCACCACACGTTCAAAGCTTTGCAGGATCTCATCTCCACACGCTTCTTAGACCTCAGCTGGCTCCCTTCTTCCCCTCACTCAGTGGCTTATTTATTGTTATCCTGGTTCCTCAAATACTCTGGGTGCTTTCCTACTTTTCAGTCTTTAGCCATTGAGGTTCCTCCATCCTGCTGCTTTTGCCTGACCAGCCCCTCTTCATTCTTCTGGTCTTGTCTCCAGCACCACCTCCTCCCTCATTGGTCTGGCCGATAACACTCTCACCTTCATCCCATAGCTCAGCATCCTATTCCGGTGCCCTCCTTGTACTGACTCACTTCCACATGTGGATGCCAGGCCAGTCTGGGCAGCATGTCTGCTGTGGAACTGAGCCTTCATACCACAGAACAGACATTCAGTGGACCCATAAATGGAGGGACACACGAATACATGAAGATACAGGCAGAATACAGTCAGGGAGCCCCTGCTCTTTCACTCCCTTGCTGGGTGACTTTGTACAAGTTCCTTCACTTCTCTGAGCTTCGGTCTCCCTAGCTCTACATTCAGATTTGATGTTAATGGTCTCTACCTTTCCATCTGTCTGAAAATCCTTCTCAGTCTCGCCAGGAAGGACCTAGAAATGTCACATTCTCTACAAACCCTGCCTCGCATGTTCCCCCTTCTGTCACTCCCCCATTCCATCAGCTTCTCCCAAATCATCAGCTGCCAGAGCCCTGCCTCCAGGCTGGTCTGGCCACTCTGGTTCGGCAGGCACAGAGTAACAATCTGCCTTCCTCCAGGTCAGCCCAGGCCATTTCAGCGTTTCCCCAAAGAAAGGTATCTGGAACCTACAGGAAGGAACCCCAATCAGAAAACAGCAAAGTCTGGGAGGTTTGAGCTCAGGAGGCAGATCTGGAACCTCCTTCTCTCTACCACTTGCTTGAAAATGCAGCTGCGTTTCCTGAGCCCTCTCAAGGCGTTTGGGAGCAGACCAGCCTGGGTTCAGGGTGGGCTCCACACTGGGACTGCATGACTTTTGGCAAGTCCTTGGCACCTGGTGGACCTCATGTCCCCATCTGTAAGAGGAGGTCGTTAGGAAGGCCTCACAGGGTTCTGGGAAGGAGTCCATGAAATAATGCTGTCTCCACAGCAGCTCCCACTGTGCCCAGTGCAGAGCGAGGCAGAGCGCTTGTCCCCTCCCCCGACCCCTCCTCTCGCCTCTTTGAGAACTGCCTGTTCAGAGCCTGTCCTGGGGTCTCCTCCTGCCACAAGCTTCCTGCTGATCAAGGGCCTACAACTGGGAAGAGAAGGGTGGAGACGGCTAGCTCCATCGACCCTTCCAGATATTCCTAGGTCTGACCTGGACGAGACTGGGGAAGCCTGTTCAGGTAGGTTCACAGCAGTGAACATTACTTTACACACATACACATGCATGCACACGTGTGCACAGCATTTCCTGAGGGCCTGCCACGTGTTAGATGGTTTCCACGTGCTAGCTTGTTGACTCTGTACAACCTTGTGAAGCTATCATTATTAGCTACCCATCTTGCAGATGAGAAAATAGAGACTTCAGAATGTTGCAACAAAACAAACTTGCCCTGAGCCTCTCTACCAGTATATACGTAGATGACGCAGAATTCTAAAGCTCATTCCAAACACAGAGTTTTCAGCAAGTAGGAGTAAGAGGAAGGCACCTTCTTCACAGCCTGGCCAGGCTCACTGCTGATTTGTCTACTAGCCAACAGCTTTTTATCCCTTATTAAAACTCGGGACCTGTGAACTCAGCGTGCATTGTCTTACTCTTCCCAACAATCCCAATAAGGCCGCTATTCTTCCTATCCCTGTTTTACATCGCAGAGGAAACTAGGATGCAAAGAGGTGAGTCACTGGGCTGACAGGTGGCCGGGCATCTGCTTCCTGTCTGTAACCATTCCTCCACACTGTCCCCCAAATGGCAGGCAGAGCGGGAGTCAGGGTCCCCTTTTCATAGAGAAAGAAACAAGGCTTGGAGAGAAGAGCCACCTCCTGATAAAGTCTTCTCTTAGCAGGACTCCCAGATTCCCTGACTCCCCCAAGCAGCTTCCCACCTTCTCCCACAGATGGCCTCCCAAGAAAACCTACCACCCACAGCACAAACGCGTGTGGCGGCCAGTTTACATGTGGGATTCCCAGCACCATGTGGCTAGGCTGTCCCACAAATGGCTTGGCCACCCACTCTGGGATTCTGTCAGCAAGCCCAGGTCAAGGACTACAGGCCAGGATTATCTCCTTTTCCCCTGTGGGCTGGAGAGGTTGCTCAGCTCCAGGCCTTTATTCCTCTGGGTGAGCTGCCCAAGCTGACACCTCCATCTGCATGTGTGAGCGGCTCAGAAATGCAGCCCAGGCCAATGCCCCACAAGGCTGCAGGTCTCACCCGAGGCTGGGAGACAGACAGAGGCTGGATTCTGACCCAAAATCAACAGGGAGGTCACAAGCAGAGAGTATGCCCTGGAAGGTCTGAAAGCCTTGACTGCTCCCTCCCACTGAGGGACCTGGGGCAAATACCATTTTGCCATGCTGAGTCTCAGGGTACTCAGAGGGCTGATGGAAAAATGTAATGAGACCAAGCAACAAGGTGTGATGTTGAGTCTGAGGACTCCCCTGGAAGCTCCTTGCGGGGAGGGTGGATCCATGCCTGGCAGAGGGCAGGGAACAGTCAGTGAATGAAGAGGCTTGTTTGAATGTGAACAAGTGGAAGATAAAATGGGGGGTGGGGGAATGCCAGTAAAGTGGAGAAAAGCACCAGCCTAGAAGGAGACGGGTTTGACTTCTTGCCCTCTTACTGACTTACTGCTTGTTATCCAACAACTTATATCCCTTTTGGGAGCTTCAGCTTCTCTATCTGTAAAACCGGAGGTAGTAACAGTCCTGTCACAGAGAAGTGTTTTGGATAAAGTATGCAGTTTAAGCAAAGCGCTCAGCACCAGTGCATGGCATGCAATATGTGCTCGTTTAATGAGGATGGTGGTAGTGACAGGGATGGTGACCTTGGTATTGGCAGTAGTGCTGCCGATGTGGTGAGAATGGTGGTGATGATGCTGAGAATAGTTATGGTGGTGATAACTTTGGGGGATAGGTGAGTCTGATTCCTTCTCAGGAACAAGCTAAAATGAGTGTCGAATTCATCCACATGAAAAGTCAAAGCTACACCCCACACGAGGAGCTCATAACACTCCAGACGCCAGTGCTTTTGGACAAGGAGGAATTCGTCTAATCTGTTTTGCCGTTTGCCTGTTATCTCTCACTAATCTTCCAAGTTAAGCACACCTATCACCTCTTCCAGGAAGCCTTCTAGGATTGTCTCGGCTGGTTCAGTGCTTGTAATCATCGAATACCCCCATTGCTCTGTGGATAACATTCAAATGTCCTGGTTTGGCTTATAAAAGCCTTGCACATGCTGCTAGGCTCATCTCTTACCTCTTCCCGTTCTTGCACGGTGCTCTAGCCACACTCAGGGAATTATATAACTGCCTTAACACTCTCCGTTATGTCTGGGTCTTTGCACAGACTGTGTCCTCAGCCAGAAAAACTCTTTCCTCACTGATGATTACGTCGGGTCATCGTCCCACTCCTGTCACCTGGGTAAGACCTACTGTACCTTTCACATCTCCCGTCTGGTGTTGCCTTCCTCGACTCTGCTAACTGACTGTGTTTCCATTAGCACTTCCTAGACTCTCACTGCCTGACCACTAGTCCACAAGACATGAACTCAGCGTGGCTACCACCAGGTCCGTCTCGCTCGTGGCCAAGCACGGTGTTTATCACGCAGCCTCAGAACCTGGAATAGATGCATGTTTTTGCCCTCGGGAAATTGTCGTTCTAGCAGCAAGAGGGGTAAGGATTGCCAGATCATAAGTAATCAATACATGTTCTAGTATGTGCCCCAGCGGTAAGTGTTGTGGAAGGAACAAAAAGTGGAAGCCAAGGTAAATGGGCGTGGGAGTGGCAGGAGGGATGTAAGGTGTGCGGTCAGGGTGGGGATCACTGAGAATGTGACACTTGGGTGAAGACCTGAAGGAGGTGAGGGATGAGGATGGATGGGAAAGAATGTTCTCATCTGAAAGAACAGCCAGTGACAAAGGCTGTAACGTGGAAGAATTCCTGGCCTGTGCAAGGGACGTCAAGGAGTCCAGAGGACTGGAGTTAAGTGAAAGGGGGCCCCAGTAGTGGGGGGGGGGTGAGGTCAGAGAGATAATGGGGGTAGACAGAGCATGTCAAGCCTGATAGGCCATTGGGAGAACTGGTTTTACTTTGAGTAAAATGAGGGAGACACTACAGGGCTTGGCACAGAGGTTTGACACCATTTGGTACATTTAAAAGGACCGGTCTGGTTGCTAAGTCAAGATGTCAGAGCCACTGATGTACAACCCTGACTCTGGCCCTCAGCATCCAACCCTTTATCATGGCCACTCAGCTAAGAAGGCTGCTTTCCAGCTAACGATTTTGATTCTTGTCCTATATTCTATAGAATTCCTAGCCTTAGACCAATGGGCTACATTTGGTTTTAACATCCTTTCCTAAGAAAGTATGTTTTCACTTAGACTGGGCAAGTAAATCCCCCAGGCCTACCCTTAGTGTCATCAGTTGGGTGTGCCATCCTGTGCTAAGACGTGTTTCTAGGGTTGACGACCTCTTACTCTCTCCTGGTCCCAGTTATGACTGGCCTTCAAGTTCTCGCTCAATGACCACCTCATGCAGGAAGCCATGTGGAGAGTCCCGAGACCTGAATCTAATCCAAATATCAAGAGATAAAAACCTCAGGTGAACTCGACCTGCCCAAGGTCACAGAGCTAAGTCAGAGAGCTGGCACTGCACCTCCACTCCCTCCCCAGACATCTTCCAGAATCAGCCTCCTAACAGCTGCCTGAAACATGACCAGAATTTTTGTTCCAAGCCACCACACTTTAGAAAGTTTTGGCAGGTTGAACACCCCCAACGCATGCTTACTTAGAATTATTCCAATTATAAAGGAACACTTCTTCTTGTTGTTATGAGGGGGACGTGTTACAGCAACCACTCTGGAAATCTGCTCTGTATTCAAGACTCCTCAAGGCGCCAATAGAAAAATATTACTGCTGAGAAGCTGAGCCCTGCCCCTTCCTGTCTGCCTTGTACTGCAGACAGGTGTCTGGGTGGGAAACTGGTCACCCCTGTCAGACAGAGTTTCCTGCACTGTCTTGCTCTTGTCTGTCAGCCGAGTCCAGGTCACCCCACAAGGCAGATGTGGGAAACAGCTGGTGTCTGTAGAGACAAACAAGGGGAGGAAGGATGGAGGAATCAGGCAGACATCCTTCTGGGCCAAGTGACCGGGCAGGCCCCAGCCCTGGGGACCAGGAAGAGGTTTAAGTGGAGAGTTGGCAAGAACAAAGTCTGGGAGAAGATGCTGAGAGTTTAACCCCAGACCCCGAGGCCATGCCCACGCCTCCCGTCCAGGAGGACTATGAAGCAAGAAGCCCACCTGCCAGGGGAAGGGGAAAATGAAATCTCACTGCAACAAGATGTTCAGAACCGGGGTTACAGGCAGGTGTTACGTGGGTCAGACTCACTGGGTTTGCATCTCATCTCTACCACTTCCTGGCCAGTGGCCTTGTAAGCCTTAGCTGCATCATCTATCAAATGGGAATAAAACACCTGCCAACAGGGCTACTGTGCTGCTGAAATGAAATGGCACATGCAAAAGCAGTTAGCATTGCACTTGGCAGACGGGAAGCTCTTGATACATCGTAGCCACTATTATTTGTTTGGAGTCAGGAAACCTAAATCCTACACACAGCTCTGTCATCCCGAACAAATGATTCCACCTCTCTGAGCCTCAGCTGTCTACCTTGGTAGGAGGTTCTGGAGTCCAGGTGAGATATTCTACACAGAGATTACAGCCCACAGCCAAGTACATACGTAGTATGTGCTCAAGTCATGGAATTACTCTAATGAAGAAGGTACATGGGGCAGGTCTGCCCTGTCCGTGAGTTTCTGAGTGCCAGGCTGGGTGCTGATGGCTAGAGAACCTCCCATGATCTGTGTCCGGGGTCAAGAGTACAGGAAGGACCAGCAGGTGAGGGCTGAGGGGTGAGAGGAAGGAATCTGGACCCTCTTCTGCTCTGAGGCTGCCTGCTGTGGAAACTGGACACAAGACATTTTCCTGCTCAGGGGAAACACCTGTCTGGGACTTCAGCGGTGGTTGGCAAGGCTGGGAGCCTCAGTTACTGTCCACCCGGTCTTTGCTGCTGGGGAAAGCTGCTTTCACCTTTGCCAAGGGGAGGGGTCCCACATCCAAGGTTCCCTGGCAGTCTGGGTTCACAGTGAAATGTCTCCAGCCAGAACTGGGAAGGTCATGCCCAGGTACTCTGAGGACAAGGTCCTACCCCCACCTGCTTTTCTCTTCTGAGACTCAGCCCCGTGCAGGAAAAAGAGCTGGACTTGTGAGTCAGACAGACCTGGGTTCCACTTTGGGCCTCGGCATTTGCAACCCCCGTGAGTACTCTGACCACAGTCGGTTCACCTGTGCAATGGGGTAATAGCAACCTGTCAGGGCTGAGATAAGGATTCAAGGAAGTCACGGAGGACAAGTATCTGACATACAGCAGCTCATGTAGGGGTATTTTATAGCCCTATAAAATAGCCCTTTCTCTACTTACCGCCTTTATAAACGAGTCTATTTCACGAAGCAGTTGGGTGTGTGCAAGAGAAAGGAGAAAAGTTTGAAGACATTGACGTTTATGTAGAAGTTAGACTGTGAAATTTAAATTGTAGGAAGAATGATTTGAATTTGAGATTCCTTTCTTCTCCGGAAGCCTGACTTCCAGGAATCTCAAATCTGAAGAAAGCCCCAAACACTTCTTAACAGCTAATTACTACGACAAAGCCATCTGCACCATAAAGGCCGTTCAGCTCTAATCCATAGGTCACACATGGTTCTAACAGCTCTCTCCATTCTGCCCCAACCACCATTCACCTTCACCAGGAAAACATGGCTCAATATGAATGTCACTTCCTCGGGGAAGCTGTAAGATCTGGCACCTCTTCTGCATTGACCCTTCCACGAAGGTAATTACATACATAGTTGGATACCTCACTGCTGAATGTCTGGTACCCTTAACAAGCTACAAGCTTTACCAGGGCAGACACCACGCCTGCCGTGCACACCCAGCCTGGGCCAGTGCTGGGTTTCCTAGACATGCCCAATGAACATTCATCTCGTTGCATGAAGGAAGCTTGGCCACCTGCATTCTGCAGCCTTGGCTAGCCGGAAGAACAATTTAAGGTGGAAGAAGGCAATCCTTTAACACAAAAAGCCACAATTTATAACATGGGTAGAAAAGAGAAGAGGACGAGGAAGCATGTTCAGAGCTAGCAAAGAACTGACTCTGGGTCCCTTAGAGAAGAGGAGACACTCATCTCAGGGCCCTGCAGCCTGAAATTGCTGCAATTGAGTCCAGTATAGAAACAAAGTCAAATGGCCATTTGGGGGTGTGTGTGTGTGTGGGGGGGGTGTGTGTGTGTGCATTCAAGTGACTATAATAAATTCGAACCTGAACCTGAACCTCAATCTCATGACTTCATGTCCTTACCAAACACTCTCTAGAAATAGCAATCCATTTCAGGAAGTTTCCCATTAAAAAATAAGTTAGTTTTATTTTGTATGTTTTAGTATGCGAATTGTACGCAGCGGTAGTAAAATTCTTTTAATTTGAGCTGCTCTTTCACCAACTGTTGGTGTCCGATGAATCACGTGTCATAAGTTTGTACACAAAATTCTATTTAAGACATAAACTTCATTGTCCATTCACTTTCAAAAAGGGCTGACTCCAGTGGAGTGAAATAGACACTACTGTACACTGTACTCATTTGGCGACAGGTACCAAGAGCCTTACAAATGTTCACACCTTGCATCCTAGCTATTTTGATTCTAAGATTCAATTGTAAAGGAATGAGCAGAGTTATAAAAACATTTTTGAGTAAAGATATTCACTAGAATTATTACTTATCATTGTGAGAAACTGAAATAACCCAAAAGTTAAAAATAAAAGTCGCAGGTAAATCGTACATCACAACCATATGATAAATAAATAATAATACAGCAAAACATACAGCTGAGAAGCTTCATCTAAGATCAGGTAATTCTTACGTGCAAGCTATCCTGGGCTTAGTAAACAAAACAGAATCAAGCAGAATCCAAATTGGATACGCAGATATATACGTAGACACAAATACCCACATAGTTTTACACAGAATAAAAAGTACCAAAGGAAAGTAGCTGTTTATCTTTGGGTTGTAAGATGATCAGTGAATGATTTTGTTATCTTCTACTTTCTGGATTTTCCCAGAAGTGGAATATATATTGTTTCATAATTGGGAAAAATAATAAAATTTGTTCATAGAAAATGAATTTTATTCTCCTGTAGTTCAACAGAAAGTGTATACTTTCGGGGTTGTAGCCAAAAACACACAAAATAAACAAGAAAGGCGGGGGTAGCCATGCTGGAAAGTGTTGCCTATCCAGGACCTACTGATCCCAGAGATCCCCATCACCCATATTCATCAACCAAAAGATACAGTAACGGTCCTCCGATTTGTGGGTATCCCTTGGGTCTGGCTCTACCCATGCTGCATTCTAGCGTCAGATCATCTTTCTTGAAAGAACTAATTCTCTTAAGGATGTTACAACATAAAAGGACGTGACTGGGAGGCCGGGAGCCTTGCTCTGTTTTTGTCGCTCACTCTGCTACCGTGGACAAACCATTCCTCCTTTATGGGCCTCTGGGTCCCCATCAAGGAAATGAAAGGTTTAGACCAAATAATCACAGAGGGCTCTTCCACCAAAACTGACTCTGATTCTTTGCCTTTCTGGTCTCAGGAACACAGTTCCCGTTCTTTACCATGAGAGAGTAGATCCAATGATATCTGAAATCTTTCAGCTCGGATTGCAGATGAGTATAAAACGAGAAATAGCTTCCTATTCACTCATTCATCACAAGAATACTTCTCAACTCAGGTTGCCCAGGTTGACCACCTCTCTCGTAGTTCTTGGCTGGGGCCCAAACTCTGGTCCCAGCCCTGGACAGGAGGAAAGTGGAGGGTGAGGTGAATCTCAGTGGAATGTTTCCGGTTCACAATACGTATGCACACCTAAGTCACTCCTGTTGCCTCCTAATACACAAAGCAAGAAAATCACAACCAAGACCACCCCCCTCAATTCTACAGGTGTGAACAACAAAAGAGATTATAAAATGCTCAAATGCTGTGACTGACCTTGTTGGGAATGCACCATCTTCTCTCCTCCCCCTAGACTTTAGCCCCACCCCTTAGAAATGCATGCTCTCTGGGATTTTACAAGCCAGCAAAACGTTCTGCCCCGACACTCGTCTCCTGGCCACCTCCCCACGCCTTCCCCCTGTCCCTCAAGTTTCAGCCTTGACTGCTGATCCCTCTGCAGCGCCTTCTCCAACCCCATGACCGAGCCCCACTGGACTCTGTCCTTCCCTTCTAAAAGTATGTGTTGCACTTTTATTTGTCTGCTTCTGTATTTGACGCTAAGCTGTGCTGCTAAGGGACCACATCTGCAAAAGTCATCCATGAACCTCCACACCTTGCTCAGGGACGAGCATGTGATATTAGCTCAACTACTGACTAAAAGAATTAAAAATATAATACCATCCCATCCCATCCCATCCAATACAAACAACACAATACAGCTTGGAGGCGAGCGCTGACACAAGCAGGACAGTGAGTTGTCCAACATGGAGGGTCCAGGAAACCAGAAAACCAGAGAGGCCTGCAGCAGGGGCCTGCTGGGGTCATGGGGGGCACTGCCTACCTTTTTGGTCTTCACCGTGGACGCGCAGCAGTCCCCGCCGTCGTAGTTGCAGAAGGCTCTGTTGTTGATGGCATCACAGTAATTGTCTCCCATGAAGGGCTAGATGGGGGACAGAGGCAGGAAGGAAAGGCGCCTTGTTAGATAGAAGCCAGAGTGAGTGGGGGACGGCCTCTGTCATCATTTAGCTGTCTCTCAGCTAATGAGTTAGCTTCTGGTTTCAAATCCCAGAACTCCCTTGAACAAATTCACACTTCTACCATTTCTCAAGTCTTCTCTAGCTAAGTGTCTCCCAACTAAAGTATGGTTACCCTGGGAGAGACACTCCTGGATGCTGGGGAATGCAAAGCCATGGGGCAGACCACTTACGTCTTCTTAAAGACGGGGGCTCATTAAACTTGAAGAAAGGATAAGAAAATTTGAGCCCCTTTCCCCCATTCTTCCTGATAGCAAGTAATTAAAAACAGAATTCATAATAAAATATATGCAAATATATTAGCCACCTGAGTGCACACTGCCCAAGAATTGTGAAGATCAAACGTTGAAGAATTCAGGCATTTGTCTGTCTGTGATTATGGGCTCTGTCTCCTCTCACACAGGAGTACAGATATACTTGATATCACATGCTTCACATCTTTGTTTTCTTCCTTTATTCTCTGAACAACATGTGAGGGTAGGCATTGCTCTTGTCACTTTATAGATGAAGAGCATGCGGCTCAGAGTAAGAAAGGGACCCGGCCAGGATCACACTGGGCAGAGGCAGAGGAGTGATATAAATCTATAAATCTAACTTGGCTCCATATTGTTTTCTTTACCATTCTAGGCTCTCTCTAGCACATATTGGTTTATTTCTTTTTTCCTGTGTTCCTCCGACTCTGTGATGCTCCAAAGATGATGGGGCTAAGACATTGCTTATCGGAACCCAGGGCCATCTTAGGGGACCGTCAGGAGGCCCTGCTACGCCCTAGCACTTGTATCTTCCCACCCGAGCACTCAGCACACTGTCTTCTCTAGTCGGTTGCTGTTCCTGTAGCTGGTGCCAGACTGAGAGCTGCTCAAAGGTTAGGACCACCTCCAGTTCACTTGGTCTCCCAATCACGTAGTTTGACAGTAGGCACAACTTTGGCTCTTAGAGATGAAACGGAATGCAATTGTATGGGCATAGTGAAAAGGCAGCTGTCAGGGCTTTAGAAAATCTGTTCTAGTCTTCCAAATCGCAGCCAGCTGGGTGGATACTTGGTGGTGTTGACTAGGCAGCTTATGTTCTCTGAGTTTCAGGACTCCCAGTAATGAAAAAAAGAGGCAGGGTGAGTCCACTGATTTCCCAAAGCAGTGGACATACCCTTTCTCCCATCAAAGGCAATATTGTGTAATGCTTTAATACATAGAAAGCAGATAAAAGTGAAACCCCTCTGATTAAAGTTTGGGTTGATATCTCTAATGCTCAGTGACTCATTGATGGGACAGAAGACGTCATCACTTTGCGGAGACCACTGCATCCTGACTCAATCCCTGAGACCCACTGGTCTCTCTGTCCCATCCTGACTGCTCCATCCCATTCCCAAGGTCACAAGGAGTCCCAGTCCACCCTATATGGCATCCCTGGCTTCTGTATCTCTGTTCCAAGTTCATGCAGTCTTTGTTATCCCGACTCATGATGGCAGATTCGATTTCATCCCTGCCCTATAGTGTCTAAAAAAATATCGTAGCAAGACAGCCAACAATAGGCAAGAGATTGCTCAGGGGTGTGTGTGTGTGTGTGTGTGTGTGTGTGTATGTGTGTGTGTGTACATGTACACGGCTGTGAGCACAATTGTGACTGCCGTAATAGACACATGATTACATTTATATTAGAGCAGAGAAGCACAAATAACAAATAAAGGATAAGCCCTTTGCTTTTCTCTGTGCCTTAGGAGATCTGCTTGTGGACTCTGTTCTTTACGGTTTTTCTCATATATATAAGCAGACTAATGAAGGAAACCAAATGTCCCTTCCTTAGAATGAAAGGAACTGGCTTGCTACAGGAGTAGCTCAGGAAGAAGAGGTAGAAAATAAAATAAATAAGTGAACTTTTAAAAAAATGTGTCCCATGAAAAAATCTTGTCTCATCATTAGCTACTTTCCTCCATGTGCCATTTCCTGCAGCCACATCCACCCATCCATTCATCGATCTATCAAAGCATCTACCTGTCTGTCTGTCCATCCGTCTGCTAGTCAACCCTATTTATTGAATGCCTACTACACATGTGCTAAAGAAAAGGGCATAATAGTGAGTCAATATAGATAGAGCTCCTGCTCCTCTAGACCTTACATTTTAGAGAGGAGCGAGACTTTAATCAAATAATCACACATCTAATTGGCCAATTTCACCTCTAATAAGAGCTATGGAAGAAAGGTGCATGACGCTGTCTGAGTAAAGAGTAGAAGGATTTAACTTAATCAGGGAGCTTTGTGAAGGTGTCCCCAAGGAAAGGACGTTTCATCTGAGATCATAAGATGAGCGGGAATTAATTACATAGGGGTGGAGAAGGAAGAATGTCTGGAGAAAGGGAATAGCATGTGAAAAGACCTGTTACTTAGAGATTTCTCCCTGTCTTCAGTATTTCTCATGCTGCTCCTTTTACTAATAATGTGTTCAGGTCAGCAATTCATCCTTCAAGACCTAGCTCAAACGTTGCCCCTCTAAAATGCCTTCCCTAAAACCCCCAAGATGTTCAGTGCTTCTACAACTTCCTGAACTTGTTTTGTTATAGCATGTTTTGGTTATAGCATATATAGCATGTCTATATAGCATATAGACAAGAGTTGTCTACTTCTTGTACTGTACTATGAGTTCCTTATGGACAGGAACGTGTGTCATCCATATTTTATATTCTAGGTTTCCTCGCAAAACGTCTGGCCATGTAAGCAAAACTTTGTCAAATAGATATTCCTTCGATGTTTATTTAGGAAACTGGTGGATGCACGAACGGATTCAGGGATGGATGGGGGCAAGAAGGTACCACGGATGACTCTGAGAGAGCATGGTTACTGTTTCTACTGCACTAAGATCATGTGATTGTCAGAACCTAGAATCGTGTCGGGCACAGAAGAGGCGCTCAGTGAAGCTTTGATGTCTGAGTGAGTGAATGAGCGCTTTGGATATAGCTGGGGGTAGACGGCTGGTGGCGCAGGGCTAGCAAAACCCTTTCTCAGTCTTGGCTACCTCTACACATTCCAGGTGAATGGCTCCTCTGTGGGCCCAGCATTTGTATAATCTTCTAAACGTACTTTGCAGCCCCAGACGAGACAGATTATTAGCTCTAAGCTAAGGAAGACAAGGAGGCACCTGCAAGAGCGAAGGTGATAAGCATCACTGGCAGGGCTCAGAGCCTGACAGGTGAGGGTCTCGTAGGCTCCAGTGCTGAGTCAAAGGAGGGATCGAATTCCGCTGTCACACTGGTTGCCCAGACCGCCAACTCAGCAGAATGTGTGCCCAAGTAACCCAAGCTTCCTTTTCTTGAAATGCTGGACTGATCCAGAGAGATGAGAGGAAGCAACGGCTACATGGCCCTGGCCTTGGTTTTGTCATTCCTGGCTGACTCCTGGGAGAATGGGGGTTCGTCATGACTCCAGTGTCAAGTGCCCTGAGAAGATGCTGCAGAAGGTCCCTAACCAATACACAGAAAGACATATGTGACCCAAGGACTATCTGTGACACTTATAGGTCAGGGGATAGTTCATGGGCAGGAGATGGCCTAGTGGGGAAGAAAAAGCACCTGCCTGGAAGGCAGCAGACCTGGGTTCATGCTTTGGTTTTGTCTCTATTATGCTGTGCAACCTTGGGCCAGGGCATCCCTTCTCTGGCTCTCAACTTCCAGTCTATACAATAAACGAATAGGGTTAGATCACACTCAGAAGGAACCCTTCCAGCTTTGGCATTCCATCAAATTTTAGACCAACCATTGTCTAGGTCCCAGTTTCCCCATCTTTAAAGTAAAAGGTCAGGTTTAGAGCATATAGAAGAACATTTCTGATTCCAACCTTCTAAGAATTTCATCAAATACAACATTTTCTAGAGCACAATCTATTCCTTTTCATCTGCATTTTCCTGAGTGGGCTCCGGGGGTACCGCAGAGATTTGGACATCCACCTGTATGAAATGTGGGGCCTCCTTCTCACTGCCAGCTGAGAACCACAGGAGCAAAGGGGTGCACAGAAATGTTTTTTAGTTGCATGAGCAGCGCCCCCTTGAGACCACAGATGACATCCCAAGTACCCTGCCCTTGTCCCTCCCCCAAGCTTGTCACTGATCCACAGAAACAGATCTCCTTAAAGCCAAGTTCCAGGACATGGCTAAACTGTGAAGGCAGAGAACTGAAGGGTCAGAAGGCATAATCACTCTCAGCTCAATGCTTGGTTCTAAGGTGTCCATATTACTGCTGGGGTTGAAGAGAGAGTGAATGACAAACATGTGGCAGAAGGAAGTGATACGTAAGATGCGTATCAGTAAAGGGAGAATGGAAAAAATAACTGCTTTGTGTAGTGCATTCAAAGTTACATGTGATAATCTTGGTAAAATGTCTGGCATATTATAGACGCTAAATCAATATGGCCTCCCTCCCTTCCTTCCTTATAGGTGCAATGTGCTGAACATAGGCTTAGGAGGCAGAAAAACCTGGCTTGGCGTCCTCTGTTACCCACTGAACATATTTTTGAGTATGTTTGTCGATATCTCTATGTTTCAATCCACCATCTGTACAATGGGATTGCTGATTCACGTCCAAAAACTCAGATAACGATATATTTACAGCACTTAGTAGGTACAGTAAATGGTAGCATGATTAATATGACAATAACAATAAAAATCATAACTGTAGAATCCTTTCTGGGAACTCACCTCACAGCCTTTCACACAGTGAATCAGAGCAGGGTGAGGATACCACTTGAGACCAGCCGTGCACACAACTCTCTGTGGAGAGAGAGAGAGAGAGAGGTCAGACAGGTTTAGGGCAGGGAGGGAGCCGTCTCTCCGTTGGCGTCACATTCAACCATCCTACCTCTTCTTGGATCTTCCAAGTCCTGACCTCACCTTGGCATTTACATGGACAATTCGCCCAGATACTGGCAATAACAGGAGCCATAAGATTACAATAACATTTGTGTTTGCTGTAGATCTCATGATTCTGTATTTCCTCAGCCGAAATAAGGGCTAAAGAGAAGCAGAATTCGGGGATGAAGACAGAATCAGAAAGGCCCTTCAGAAAATTTGTGGTGATATTTGGCCCACGGATGGAGTTGGGGATAAAGTGGGAGGAAGAAGGAAGGATAGAGTGTGTGTGTGTGTGTGTGTGTGTTTGTGTGTGTGTGTGTGCATGTACATGTGTGCATGTGTGTATGTGTGTGTGTATCTGTATATGTGTCAGTGCAGCAGGGAGATGGGAAAATGGTGTGGAGCAGGGAAAACACTGAGGACCACTTTCTCAGGATCACTGTGGGAACATATTAAAAAGGCACATTCTTTGGTGCTGGCTTGGATTTAATGAATCCAAATCTTTGAGATCAGGGCCTCTACATTTTAAGAACAAGCCTCCCAGATGATTCGGATACACACTGCAGTTTGAGAGCAGTGGGCTGGAGGCTGAATGAACTAACCTTTGGTTCGGAACCCTTGGGCACACAGAGAACGCTTCCTGCCTGCACCTGCCGCCACAATTCCTGCTCACAATTCCTTGAGGTTGCCCACACTTTCCTACCTTATCCCTGTGACTTTGTTCTTACTGCTCTCCTTCACTGAAATGTTCTTCCCCACCTTTTCACCTGGAGAAACTTTAGTTATCTTTTAAATTTCTGCTCAAGACTTATTTTCTCTGTGGTGCTAGGCAGAGCTTATAGGTCTGCATATATGTATTTATTTAAAACCTCCTTTAATAATAATCATTACTGTTACGGTAATGACAACTAAAATGTATTCAGTGCATTGGTGGTGCTAATTACTTTATGTATTATCTTATTTATTTTTCACCACAGTGCAGTGAGGTGGGCATTAATCTCTGGTCACGAGGACAATAAATTCCCCAAGCTCCATAGCTGTTAAGTGGCAAAACCAGGATTGGAAACCAAGCAGTGGTTTTGGAAATGATTGAAGGCAGCTAATAACATACCATCCAACACGATAATTTTTAAAGTAGGTGAAAAAAGAAAGATAAAATTAGGAAGATAAAATAGCATCAGGAATGGGATTAACATAACCATCCTCGCAAAGCTGTATCCTACCACAGATGCTTTGCTTTCCATGTCAGATTACAATAATTTCTTTAAAAATTCTAAAAAATAAAATAAAAATGAGCTGGAGGTAAATGCTTAGATTTGCGATGATAAGTAACTGTCAGGGACCATCACGGAAGTCTGTATGATCAGGGCTTACTCTCCTGGCTGAGTGACAGTTGATTTATTTTAATTAAGAAATGAACAGTCACATGGGCCAGAATGTGGAAAATCCATGTGAGCAGCCCATTCTGTCGCTGAGGGCAGACCTATATGGGAACCAAACTGTAAGTAGGTGTCTTGGTGACCTAGAACAAAGGGAATCCCATGACTTCGAGATCTGGCTAAGATTCGGTTGGGTGACTTTCTTCTCCGCCCCATGACATCTCTGGTTCAATCTTGGATCTTCCATGCCTAGAATGGTGCCAGGCACATGGAGGATGCCCAATAAATATTTACATTTACATGAATGAATGGATCCCTCTCAAAATAGACAGGATTTTATCAATGGGCAATATTTTCTTGTCTTCCTTTCTTTTGGAGCGTCAGACAAACATTCATAATGCCTAGCCAGTGTCTAGTGTAGAGGGCCAGTTTAGTGTAGCCCGAATTACATTAAAAATCTTGGACGAACAACCTCCCTTGAAGATCTGCCAACCCGTCTTATAATGTGAAATCCACTATCTAGCTCTCAGACTGCCTCTATTGACTTCTCCAATACACACAATGCAGTGTAATATATGGGAAAGACTCTGAGTACTGAGGCCCAACAGGTGTCATTGCAATTCTGACTTGAAATTGCTTTGTAAATTTGCACTCTGAGGCTTGGTTCTCCCATCTGTGAAATGGGTACTGAAAATGTCACAGGTTTGTTATGATAATGCATTAAGATACATGTTGTGGAAATGGTTAACCCGGAACAATTCCTTAAGGTTCTTGAGGGCAGGGCCTGGGTTTTAGATATCTCTGTCTTCCTCCAGGACCAGGCATGGAGCACAGCCAACATGCGCATGTTGACCAAATGAAGGGACGTGAGTACTTCCAGGGTTCCTCCCAGCTCAGCTACTTTCTTGTCCCCTGCTTCCCAGCCGTGGGGCCAGAAGTGGAGAGAATCACCTGCTTTCATTTTCTGGGAAACTTTAACCAGACGTTCATCTCTGGGTCTGAGAGTCTGTTCCCAGCCAAAATTCAGGGATGTCGGAGGGGCACTTGGTAACAGTTCAAATAGTAGAAAACAGCAGGGTTAGGATCCACGAGGGATTTGATGCCCATCCCTCCCCGTTTATTTGCGAGCTAATTTAATCCGTCTGTAGGAGTGTCTTGGTGTGGTTGTAAATGTTTCTGTCAGTTGAGGTTTACCTGACGTGAGTTCAGAAAAGGGACTTTTATACTATCGGCATGAGTCTATTTATCTTTCCAAGGTGTTTGGATTTTCCACTATTCCTCAGGGCTGCACGCCCCACCTGTCTCACTACAGGGCCCCTCTGTATGCGAGGAGAAGTGAGAAAGGGGACAAGCAGCAGGTCTGAAGGAAAGGCGAGGCTGTTTACACCAAAAGTTGGGCGATCCCAGATGGGGCCCCTCAAATGTCAGGCTTGTTCCTCTTGATGCCAGTGAGACCTCTAGCCCAGTCACAGCCCTTTCAGACCAGATTTTTGTAAGACAGCTTTCATTTCCTGCCTTGGTGCAGAGGAAGAACGTACTGTCTTTTCTTCTTGACTACAACGACCACCAGCATCAACACCACCATCACCAGCACTACTACCATCACCTCCACCAGCACCACCAGCACCACCGCCATCACCTATAACACCAGCACTACCACCACCACCGCCACCACCACCATCATCATCTTCATCATCACAAACCCCATCATCATTATCCATATCCTTCTCAATACAAAACCCTCTATTAAGCAAATATTATGGTCCAAGCCCTGCTGGGAACTTTCATCTATTTAATTCTTGCTATAACTATGAGATAAGTACTATTTTTGACTCTGGTTTACACAAGAGAAAACTGAAGCACAGAGCAGTTAAACAGCCTGCCCCAAATCACACACATAGGCCATGACAGTCAGGAATTAAACTGATGTCTGTCTGATTTCTAGGTCTATACTTTGAACGCTACACTCTCCTTCAAATTCTCCTAGACCCTGGAGCTGTAAGTATAAAATAGCTTACTCTTTTGACCGATGGAAAGGCCACGGTTCAGAAAGGTTTTGAGACAAATATAGGAGGGGGCAGAGTGTCTAAAAGATAAATCCCAGAAAAGATGGGCCCCAGCCAGAGCCAGATATGTGAGAAAGCATCTGAAGAGAATCCCCTCATCTTGAAGCTCAGCCTGACACCCCTCCTAATATTTTCTAAGATGAAAGTCTTTTCTGCTTGATTTTTTTCCTTGATTTATAGGACCCTCTGTGAGTGAATTACATCATTTAACTTATTTTTGCCTTTTGTTATCAGTTACTGAGGTTTTGGCTTTCTCCTGGGTACGCTTTTTGAAAGCCTAGGCATTTTCCACCTTACATCTCTTGTGTTTGAAGAATACTCGCCATTTCAATGGAGGTACACAATCAATGTTTTTGAATGGGTGAATGAACAAATGAGCAGATGCATGAATGTATGAGAGTGTCCACCAATGAATGAGAAATTGCTGGACTTTGGACACATCTCTCCATCTGTGGGTTTTCCCACCAGGGCACATAATATCTCCTTCTATACATTGACTATTCACTCTGAACCATTAGACTCTTGGTAGCATTTTCCCTTTGCCTGTAAGTGTTGCCTATGTTTATGAACTATACTGTAAGGTGGTTGCTTTGCAGGATGGATGCCGGAAAATTAGCCCTGAGTTCAAATTGTGTTTCAATCACACTTGTTATGTGAATTGGGCAGTGACAACCTTTCAGTACTTCAGAGTCTTCATCTCAAATGGTGATAATATTTAACTCATTGAAGTGCGCTCGAGTCAAAATGAGGTGGCATATATGGAATTACCTAACAAACAGTGCCTACGTATATATTATAGATACTCAATAAATGGTGATTTCCCTTTTTTTCCCTTAATTCTCTCCCTACATCCCTCTCTCCTTCCCTCACTTCTTCTTTTTCCTCTCTTTCCTCCTTCCATCCTTTTTCTAGAAGACATTATAAAATCCAAGGTCCTACTTACCTAGAGGAATTATAAGCCTCTGAGGTGGTGAGCTGCATTTTCTATTGGGAAACTCCCCCAGCTCCCCGGAACAAGTGGAAGTGCAGGGCAGATTGGAAGTACTCCTGAGGAACTGGAGGAACAGACTGCACCCTGAATTCTAGGTGCCCAAGGCCAGAAGAGTCTGTCTCATTCAAAGGTTGCAAGCCAACAGCTTCCAGGCTACACAACCCACAGAAATGTTTGGTTTGGCACACCAAGACCTTAACGGAAGTCCAAATTATTTGCCAATAAAAAAAAAAAAGAAGAGAGATTTCATATTTCAAAGACTCCATATTTTTGTACTCAAGAGAAAATGGAAAACCTGGCCACCCTTGCCACCTTGCCACACTCGGCTAGAGCCGTCCCCTGTGGAAGCAGCACACGCTCTCCCCAGTTTACCACATTCGCCACCCTTCCCTGCCATCTCTCCAGCATTGAGCCTGAGGGGCATTTCAGTCTATCCTTAAGTTTGTATTGTTTCATTTATTAGATTGGAAGATGAGTCCTCCGTATCCTTATCACCTTCAAAAGTGCACGGGTGTGCGTGGGGTGGGTGGGGAGCCTCAAAGGAGGAGTACTTCAAAAAAAATGAAAGGAAAAAAGTGTTTTTTTTCTTAATGAAAGGAAATCTAAAATGGTTCAGTACACCCCAAACTAATGTAACCTTATATGTCAATTATACATCAATTAAAAAAATAAATAAGCAAAACCAACGAAGGGGCACTGCCTGGCACGGGGAGGGGAGGACTCTCTGGGGAGTTGTAAATATTCCTATCCCAACTGGGTACTGGTTTCATGAGTGGACAGAACAGAAACATTTATCAAGTCTTATGCTTAAGATTAGCATGTTATGTTTAAATAAAAACTAAGGAACCCCAACTGTATTTGCAAAGTCTTATTTGTTAAGTTGGGTAGAGTGTACATGAGTATTTGTTATATTTTCTTTAAGTTTTTCTGAAATATTTATAGTAAATACTATAGTAAGGACGAGTAATACACCTAGGTATTTAATATTACAAAATGATGTGTGTGGCCTGCTTCACCCATTCAGCCCAACTACCTGGTTCCTACAGGCATATAAGTCTATGACTCTTGACCTAGGCCTATCTCTCGTTTCACAGATGGGGAAATTACAGCCTTGAAAAGGGATGAGATTTGTCCACGGACATACAGCAAGAAGGTGCCTGGGCTTGAACTAGAACCTTGGTCACTATACTCGGCATCCATAAATATTCAGTGAGCATCTACTGTGTGCTAGGCAGGGAGGGGTGTACCACAGGAAATAAGATGACCACAGGCCTGCCTTCACAAAGGTCGCTGTTCTGGTTCACTAGTCATAACACACAACCTCAGAGGTGATATTCTCAGTAGTCATCATTCTCTCCACACGTGCCAATAGATGTCAAGTGCCTAAAACAGAGCCCATCATGGACGAGTGAGTGCCAGCGGTGGGCGCAGCCGGCTGGCGTGGGCTGCAGCCGGCTGGCGTGGGCTGCAGCCGGCTGGCGTGGGCTGCAGCCGGCTGGCGTGGGCTGCAGCCGGCTGGCGTGGGCTGCAGCCGGCTGGCGTGGGCTGCAGAAGCAACCGTGCTTCTCTCTCCCCAACTTTGTGTGCAGTGACGCAACTTGGAAAACTCGACATCTGCCAAGGTGGCAATATTTACACCACAGTAACTGGCAAATGCTACACATCAGAGTTTGTTTTTTTGTGGAGAACGAGTTGTTAACCGTGTACCAGCACATCCCTGGTAAGCGATCAGTAAATGTTTTGCCTTTATTATTGTTCCTGTACATTCAAGAAAGGCTGGAGAAAACTGCAACATTAGACTGTCCTGGGTTCCCCTTCAATTCCTCTTAGGCAAGTGGCTTCCATCTCTGAGATGGAATCTCTGAGATTCCATTTCAATACCCTGGAAAAACAAAGAGACCAATGCCCACTTCATAGGTGTGTGTGTGTGTCTGTGTGGGTGTGAGTGGGGACGCGCGTGTGTGTGCATGCATGTGTGGTGGGGGTGGAGGTGTAAATAAAGGATGGAAACTGCCTGATCCAATGCCCGATTCACAGTAGGCATCCATTAACTCTCAGTTCTCGCCTCTCACTTTCTTACCCTGGGGACAAAGGTGACAGGAGTTGGAGCAGAGCTTTGCTCATACCGTCTCCCTCGCACTGGCACTCAGAGGCAGACCCTCAGAAAGCGGAACTACCCAGGGCCTGCGTGGGCCTGGCGATGCCTGCACCACCAGCTCCATTCCTACAGCTCTCACCACACAAGGGGCAAGGGTGCAGCAGAGGCCAGCTTTCCTGCCGTGTTCCTGGAAATCATCAATCTCTGCCCTTCGCCCTCCTCCCTTTTTCTACCACATTTTTTTCCTCCTGGATAATGAGGCCTCCGGAGACCAGTGGAGGTCTGAACCTCGTTAT
Source organism: Rhinolophus ferrumequinum (assembly GCF_004115265.2). Lineage (NCBI taxonomy): Eukaryota > Metazoa > Chordata > Mammalia > Chiroptera > Rhinolophidae > Rhinolophus > Rhinolophus ferrumequinum. The sequence continues at coordinate 67,653,102 of NC_046295.1, read as the reverse complement.
GGCTCTCTCGGTAGGCCGGCATCAATAAAGGACAGCAAACCAGGGAACTGGGTGGGGGCTGGGGCGGGCAGGCAGCGGGTGGGCAACTGGGGAGGGGGGCTTGCAGGCTTTCAAATCCCTGGATTTATTTCACAGTGAATTATAACTGAACTCTTTAGTGCCCGGGGCTCACAGAGGAAAGGGTGGGAATTCACCCACGGTGGGGGTGGGGGCGGCAGAGCAAAAGGCCCGAGTGGGAGGTGGGCTGGGGGTACATGGTTGGATCAGGCAAAGAAGCCCTGCAGTACTGGATGCGAGGGTGGTGTCCTGGGTCTCTCCTGTGTGGGGGGGTGTTCCCCTGCCTTCAGGTATGTGAGAGTCAGGGTGGGGGGGTGGCACGGCGAGTAAGGAGTCCCAGATCAAGATCCTGACTCTGTTTCCTGCATGCCCCAAGCCTAGTCCCCTCCCTCTCTGCTCTTCAGTTTCTCTAGCTGTCAAATGAAGGGCTGTGCGTTGGTGATCTCCAAAGTCCTTGGGATTCTGACACATGGGTTCCGTGGATGCCCCGGGTGAGTACAGCACACGAGCATTCACTGAGGTGTGCGATGAGAATCTAGGTGGGACTCCGGGTTACAAATGGGGAAAGGCAGACTGAGGGGAGCAAACGGATGAAGGGGCATGAGCTCAGGGAAACAGGACTGTCTCCTGGATTCGGGGGAAAGTCAGAGGCAGAGACAGAACTTGGAGGGGAAAGGGGGCAAAGGGAGGCAGAGCAAGGCGACAGAGGTGCTGGGAGAGGGAAGAGAGAAAGAGGGAAAAGAGAGGCAGGAAAAGGAAATAAAGTTGGAGATGGGGCAGAGAGCAGTAGAAGAAGAGAAAGAGGAAGGAGAAATGAGGGGAGGAGAACACTGGGGTGCATGGGGGAGCAGAGGGGAGCTGGCCAGGTCCAGCGCCAGGTCCATAGGCCCAGAGTGCTGAGTAAGCCCTCACAATTGTGCCCTCAGCTCATTTGAGAAACAGTACACCCAGTATCGGGTTCTGCCCAGCTATCCGGGGCGTGATCTGCAGCAGGCAGGCAGACTGCGAGTCCTCCCAGCACCCCAGGTGGAAAGGTGGGTGGAGAGACACAGATGAACCTCACCCTGCACCCCGTGCCTCCTTCTCCCACTTTCTCCAGGGTGGGGAGCCAGTGCCCAGAGCTGGTACATGAGGCCTGAGATGCACGCTGCCCTGGAGGACAAGAGTGGGGTCCCATATCAGTTCTGGAGACCCCTGACTGATCAGGAGACACAAAGGAAAGTAGGAGTGGCCAGCTCCAAAATGAATGTGGCAATGACACTGGCTTCCAGGAGGCAACGCCTCCCTAGTCTCCTAGCCTGGGCAAGTCCAGCATGGTGCTGAGGGAAGAGCGTGACACTTGGGCTCAGGCCTGGGTTTGCGCTCTCACTCTGGGCGCACCACTCACTGCTGAGATCTCACCGTCCACAAGTCGAGAATGCAGACAGTGCCTCCCACCCCGCTCCATACAACCATTCTGAGGTTCAAATGCAGTCTTGTGTGCTAAGTGCGAGGCCCAGGCACATGGTAGGTGCTTCATAAACAACAGGCGTGAACAGTTCCCCATGTCATGGATTAATTGCTTTCCACCAAATCAGTAAAGCGTGGAGAAAGAGACCAGAAATCCAGGCTATGGACGGTGGAAGGTCTTCCAAGAACGTATACTAGGGCAGCCGCCAGCATCATCCTTGTGAGTACAGACTTTCTAGTCAGACAGACACAAGTACGCGGCCTGATTCTGTGCTTTCTACTTCTGTGTTCTCGGTGTCTCCGTTTCTAGGAACGTTATTCGCCTTATTCCTAGGCTGTCATCAGGATTCAGTGGGACAGTATATAAAATGCCCTTCGAACGGGGCCTGACAGAAGAAAAGGACTAAATACTTACGGACTAGAGAAAGGACGGAACCAGTCCCCACCCCACAGGGAGGTGTGACAATGTGAGGATGATTTAACATACGTAAAGGGACTACTGCAGGACCAGGGCACAGTAAGTGTTCCACAGGGTCATTTCTCTCCCCTTAGCCGTGTGGGCAGCCCCTGTCACTCACCTCCACCCGTGTGGGGTTCAGCCAGTGGGGGATGTCACGGACGGTCACATTCACTGGCAGGATGATGGATTCGCTGTTGTGGTCCAGGCACGAGGCGGCACATTCCGACCCTGAGAGGAAGCAGAGTGTGAGGGAGCGGCTCAGCCCCCAGTCCCCTGATGCCCGGGAACTGCTCTCACACAGCGTGGGCACTGCCACTTCCTGGTCCTCAGGGAACTGGGCTGTCCCAGCCTTGAGGGCATTGAGAAGGAGTGAAGTCTCCAACATGGCTGCCTCTGGTCTCCCTGACTCTGTTCTCTTGTCGCCAAGCTGGCACCCATGGCCATACTCATAGGCCCCGAGCCCAGTGTGGTCTTCTTCCTCCTCTGCCTGAAACCTTTCCAAGGTTCCCAACATCCAGGACAAAATCCAATCCCCTTTGCCTGGCATTCATGGCCTCCCATGGTCTGGTCCATCTCATCTCCCGCTAACAACCTTCACGCTTTGGTTAGGCTAACCAGCCAGCCCGTGCTTGGTTTTCCATCTGGGTCCCATACTTCCTCACGTCTGTACTTCTGCTCCTGTTCGCTCCTCTTTCTAACATCCCGCCATCTGCCTTCTCAATAGTCAAATCCTAACGGTTCTTCAAAACCCAGCTCAAATCCTCCAAGGAGTCTACCCTGATTTCTGCAGCTGTGTGAGGGCAGCGTGTGAGCACTGAGTCTTACTCCAGTGTTGGTCCTATGCCCTCGTGCCTCCTTTTCATGGTTATGGTGACACCATGGGAGGGCAGGGAGTCGGTAGGTTCATCTCTCAGCCTAACCTGGCACACAACATGCAAGGATTGCTTAGTAAGCACCAGCCGGTGAAGGGCGAGCACATGAATACACAACAGCTTCTGCACCCCACACTTTCTCCTTGTACAAGGCCGTCCCCTGTGCCTTCAAGACCCTTCCCACTCTTCTTCAACGAGTGCATTACTAAGCACCCTTCCTGTGTCACCTGGATCCAGTGTCACTTGCTCAGAGAAGACCTCCATGCTTTCCTAACAGAGGCACCCATCACGGCACTTGTCACGTGACCCCTTCCCACTGGCTTGCTGACTGTTTTCTTGTATCCATAGTTGTATCTCTTGCCTGCTGGACTGTAAAATCCATGAGGCCAACACCCTCTGTGCCCCCCAGTCTATGCCCAGAGCCTAACACTGCACATGGCAGATGGCAGGTACTCAATAAGCATTTTGAAATGAATGAAAGAGACCCTGAGTGAATAATTAATAGATGGATGAGGAAATGAGTGAGTGAGTGAGTGAATGAATGGCACAAGGAATAGGTGTTTAGGTATCTTAGAAGTGGGTATGTAAATGGATGAGCGAACGAATGACTGACTACATGGAAAAGAATACAAAGAAATGGAAAAAAAAAAGAAATGATCAGATAATGAGTCAATGAAGACACGGATGACTAATGGGGACAGGGGAGAGACACAGAGCCCCTGGGCCAGGGATATCTGGGTGAAGAGAGTTCACTTTCAAGCTGTGGGGTGGCAAGTTAACCATAATTCACCTAATTTATTCCCTGCCCTGAGCTCACACATTCTAAAGTCTCCTGAAAATCAAGCCCATGAGATGACCCCAGGACTCCAAAAAGCTGCTCATTCATGTGGGCAAAGAACAGGTATCAGAATCTGAGCAGGGCCTTGCAGAGGTCGTTCCCCTATCTCAGTGCCAAGACCACCCTTGAACTCTGAGTGGTTCACGAGAGACAGTCCAGTCTTCTTTTAAGTACTTTATTCTATTAGCCATTGTAAAGGCTCCATTCCAAATGTGTGCATACATGCGCGTGTGTAAATGTGTGTACACACACACACAGACTTGTACACGTACTCATATACTTGTATGTGCACATATAGTTTATGTATCTAATGGCCTTCCTGTTGCCATCTTGTCATCTTCTTCAGTCTAAGAGACTCACCAGCACTGAAGATGGGGACAGAGTAGGGTGGCAGGTGCAGGACAATGTTTAGAACCACTTCACTTTAAACATAGGGACACTGCGCCCAGAAGGGGGAGAGTCCTGCCCTGCCCGGTGGTTTTCCTATGTTGCTCATCCTTCTGCACACCCAGCCCTGTGAGACAAGTGTCATCGCACCCATTTCACAGGTGAGAGTGAAATACACAGACTCAGATCCCAGAGCTGGCAAGTACAGGGCTATGAGTTAGAACCTTGTCTCTCTGATTTCCAAGCCCCATGATGAGTACGATGGAGCCACACAGAAGGAAGAGAAAGGACGGCAGCAGTGGAAGGGGACAGAGATGGGTAAAGGACCAGAGGAGAGAAAAGAAATGGGGGGAATGCAAAAAAATCAAAAACGAAGAGTGATGAGAATAAGGAAAAAAACTGCTAAGCCGTCGGAGAAACTCAGGGCTGTGTGTGTGTCATGAGATCAGTTCTGAAGGGGTTTTTAGGGAGCAAGGACGAAGCAAGGCGGCAATGATAAAATTATTTTGAGCAAAGAAGGTGCAGCCTCCGAGAAATAGACAAAAGCTGTCTTATCCCAAGAGGCTGGACTAAAAAGGAAAGCTCTGGTCGACAGGAGGCCATCGCTGCCCTGTGTAGCAGTCCTGTCTTAATTTCTCTTTCTCTGCACGCCCCTCCCCCACTCCTGGGCAGCTCTGGGCTTCAGGACCAGGCTGCTGTGTTGTGATATATGAGCCCTAATTGGCATCATTACAGAGCGGTGATCTCACCAGGCTCCCGCCTCTCCTTCCCCAGAGGAGCAGGGAGGGTGGCAGCCTTGGTGGCAGTAGCAAGTTTCTGAAGGCTCCCAGCTGCCACAGGAGCCTCCTTGTGCTGCGTGGGGAGGGGCCCAGAGGAAGCTGCCCTGGGTGGCTCCAGGCGCGTCCTCCAGCCCCCAAGCCCACCTCATGCTAGCACATACCTCACCCCTGTTGCACGGCCTTTGATCAAGGCCCTCTCCTTGGATAGGTGGGCTCTCCCCTGGGAGGGGCCCAGCCGGGGAGGGGGATCTGAGGGGCCTTTGGAGGTGAGAAGGGAGAGGGAGCTGGGAGTCCTGAGGGAAACCTGCCTTCCCTCTTCCTGCTCCCTCAGCGTCCCCCATGTGCCCCTCCCACCCTGGATGACCATATTCTCAATAGGGGTGTCTGCATGGCAGTGGGAGCCTGGGGTACAGGGAGGGGAAGGATATTCGGGTGCCAATGTCATACAATGTCATACAAAGGTGTCCCTTTGTGCTTTGACCACAAAAAAGCTCAGTGGGTAAAGGAGCACTACTGCCACACCTCTGCACTGTACTGAGGGCAAGTCCAGAGCTGGGTATTACGGCTCATGTGTGTGTGGGTGTGAACGCATGTGCAAAGTGGCCACGTGATGTATTTGTGTACGTGTCTGTGAGAGAGAGACCTGTTTGCCTTTTGTGCATCTCTGTGTGTTTGATATGTTTGGGGGCATGTGTTTGTGTCTGTGATGTATGCGGCTTATGTGTCACATTTGTGTGCGTTCTGTGTGTGGCTGTGTGTTGGGGGTGATGTATGTGTGTGGCACTTGGCTGATGTGTACATGCTAAGCATGAGGTTATTGAATGATGGCCATGTTTGCGTCTATGTTTCGTTATTTAGCATTTGTGCTTGTGTTTAGGCATGTGGGAATATATTTGAATGTGTCAGTGGATGTAGACATGAAGAAAGTATGTTTTTATAGTTTTTTTAAATACAAGTAACTTAATGAGTATTTTTCTCCTGGGCCTGCTTAATGCCAGTCATGAGTATGACTGAACAGTCACTTGTGTATCCTGAGTTGGGGGTAGCGGCCCCATCACAGAGGTACGTGTCCAGAGCCACGTACACCCATCAGAAATGATGGAGAGAAGCGTTGCCTTGAAAGGCTTAGCTAACACCACTCACAGTTGCTACACCTGTTGCCCCAACCTTCTAGAATGTCTGTATCGGCAAGCCCTACGACATCCCACCTTTCTGCAGCCTCCTGTCAGGGTCCTTCAGGTTGGTGACTCTGTAGAATCTTAAAGTACCTTCTACATCTTCAGAGAGGACAACCATGAACTTTGGTGTTTTCTGACCGTTGTAGGAGCAAGTCCTCTAGACAAAATGCCGGAGGGAATACTGATCCCCCCTCTAAATTTAGGTTGAAGAACCACTGTGCCCTGAGGCTATGTGTTTCCATTTTCAAAAGGCAGTGGTCAGGCCCCAGCCTTCTCCACTGTCTAACCCCAGACTTCGCTTCTGGACCTCAAGGGGTAACGCTCATTTTGCTGGGTGTAGGATGTGTTGGCTCAGTGTGACTGAGAGTGAGCGTGTGCACAGATAAACCTTCTGCTCCCGACATCCCTGGTGATTGTCCCATAAATCACACCGGCCATGAGAAAGGACATTCAATTTCCCGGGCTTTTCATCATGGTCAATTAGGGAATCAGCCCAAAAGGTCAGCATAACTGTCCTCAACTGAGGTCAGACTCAATGCACGCCCAGCTCCCCAGAAAGCCTCGGAGCCTGTGATTAATGCCTCTGTCCAGACGCCTGGTTTCAACCAGGCAAATCCCTGGCATTGAACCCCAGGGTATCTCCCCTTACTATGCGTACTTTGCAGACTGGCCTATCACCACACAGACAGGATTCTGAAACTGCTATTTCTCCTCAGTTTGGAGGCAACTGAGACACCATGAAAAGAACTCAGGCTTTGGACTGGGAGAGATCTCAGGCTTCGGGGCATGTTCTGTTAGCCCTCCAAGTCTCAATTTTCTCAGCTGTTGAAGGTTATTGAAAGGGTAAGATACAAAGTCTCTAAAGTGCTTGATGCAGGGCCTGACCCTTACTAGGTACTCATCAGTGGTGAGTATTATGCAAATTTTCACATAAATAATAAAGGCAGCCACACTGACCCACGATTGCTCTCCTAAATATGATGTGTGTTCTTATCTCCTTCCCCCGTCACATGGTTCCTTTCGTCTAGAATGTCTTGTCTTGCCCAACAAGTTCTTTCAAATCCCTGTGTAAGTGTCCTTCCTCTGAGAGCCTGTGTGTCCCCTGAGGCACTGACCAGCTCTTCTGTGCTCCCTGACTATGTACAATCCCCTACCATTGCTTCGCCCACATTCCTGCCTTAACTCTCTCTGGGAGGACAGGGTCTGCTCTCATCCATTTCCGTTTCCCAGTGGTCTCACACGGGAGAGGCACCCAACTACCCAGTGAGGCACTAGGCTGAGTTTCCAGAAGGTCTTTCCCCTCCCACGGCTCACCCCGCGCACCCATCATACCTATGGCATAGCCTTCGGGGCACTGAAGTTTGAGGTTGCTGTTGAGCTGGTCCGGGGCTGAGCACTCGCCTTTCATCTCCTGGCAGACATGGAAGGAGCCACTCCAGGTGCCATCTTTCCGGCAGTGGATGACATTGCTCCCACGGCCCTGAACACCACAGAAACACAGTCAGGACCAAGACAGAACCCCTTCTCTCAACATAATAAGCCTCTCAAAAGAAAAGAGAAACCATGTCTCATCTCCCCAGAGATCTGAAAGGATTGCCAAACAATTTCTTAACAATGGTGGAAACCCAATCACCCTAAAATAGAGACATTGTTAATATCTCCATTTTATAGATGGGGAAACTGAGGGAGGACTCGATGTAGGGAGAAACTGGCTCAAAGCTTCCCAGAGAGACTAACTCCCAGGTTTCCTAAGTCCTGGCTTAGTGTTATTTTAGAGATTTCAATCAGAGGGATTTGTTTTGTTGGTTGTTATTTTTAACAAGGTAGCTTGGGTCCTGGAGCTGTTCCTGAGGAGGTAGGTACACACACCAGTTTGCTTCCTCTCAGCCAATGAGGAAGCAGCCCATGGCAGGACTCTGCCATATGCTAACTAGGTAACCTCGGGCCAGCTGAGAGCTTTCTCTTCCAGGGCAGTTCCTTCCTCTCCTTTCCCAGCCCTTTCTTACTTAGGCACCATTCCATTCCATTTCCATTTCCATTTCCATTTCCATTTCCATTTCCATTCCATTCCATTCCATTCCAGCAATAATGGCACTAAGAGGGTGGTGTGGGGGTACTTTTATCTGGGCCCTCCCTTCAATTCTTTAAAAGAGGCAGCATATAGTTCCTCAGTCTTCTGCCAAGTGGTAGGCAAAAGCAACTCGCAGACACGGTCCTTTCTCAGAGCCTCCTTTCAGTGTTTAAGATTCTAATGGGAGGTCCAGCTCTATAGGTATTTCAGAACTGCCCCTGAATTCAAAAACCATTTCTTAGGCTCAGTCTGTGCCCAGGTTTGTGAGGTCCAAAAGTAAAGCGAGCCAGTACCTGCCTCAGTGAGCCAGGTAGAAAGACAGCCATGCAAGCTGTCAGTCAGCCCCGTCACTATGACTGCTCAGTGGCAGTGCTGTGAGTACACAGGGGGTCACCGGCTGTGAGGGGGCAAGCAGGGAAGGCCTCTTAGAGGAGGTGACACATCGAAAAGAGTTTTCAAGGATGCATAGAACAGGGATGGACATTTCTGGAAGGCCAAAGGTCATGTGCAAATGCAAAGAAGTATAGTGACAGCAGAAGCCCCCCTGCAAACACTCACACACACACACACACTTCTTGTCTTGTGACCCAGAGGGGAAAACCGGGGGAGGGTGAGCTATTAAGGCCAACAAGGTGGGGGGGTTTAAACTTCAGCTTACTTTTGGACTCTACCCTTCAGAAATGGAGAACCATGCATGGTTTCTGCACAGAGGGTCGAGCTATCTGCAAGCAAGCTGTATACTTTCCCTCTTTCAAGCTTGTGATAAAAAGAGAAATTACATGAGGCCAGAGGAGCTGACCGTACTCTCCTAGTGCGACAGTATGTGGAATGGCACCCATGGTCTCCAGAGCCCGCCCCCTCCACCTTGATTCTGCCTAACTCTCCTGCTCATTGCTCCCTACAGCACCTCCACCAACCTTGAACTTCAGTTTAAATTGCCTGCATTCTTGAATGCACCATAAGCTGTTGCGCACCGCCATGCTTCTGCTCTCATTGCCCCTTCTTTCTATTTTCTCCTCCTTGACTTCTTGCCCAAATGCGTGATCTGGCACAAGCCATCCTGTCTTAATGCAGAGCGTTCCACCTTAAGGTCTCTGACACACGTCACCTCTCTATCATCTGTTCCCACCTAGATGATGAGCTCCTCGGGGCCGAGGATGGTGCCCTGTTCAGCTCCATGCCCTGGGGGCCTTCCACCATGATTTTAATGGGTCCCGGCCACGAAGTCCATTCATTCATCTCTCAATAGATATTTTTGTTCATTCGAGAACTGTTTGTTTAACAAAAGATCAGTGAATAGGTAGAGAGTTATGGAATGCATTTGTTTAATAAACAAGAAGGTAAATGCATGCCTGGATGCGGAAATAAATGAATAAAGTGTGTACATGTACAAATGAGTGAATGAGGGAATAAATGAATGAGTGCAAGCATGAGGAAATGAATAAACTCTTTGAAAGGGCTGATACAGGCTGAAGCTCTGCTGTCTGAGAAAACAGCTGCAAAGAGACAGGATTCAGAAACGAAAGGGGCCCCCTCTCTGGGCCTCTCCTGGGCCAGCCTGAGGAAGGTCCGATAGCAGTGGAAACCTCTGTGGCCATGGGACAAGGGTGGCCTATCCTGAGCGTGCAGCTGCAGGACGACTTGCAGAGTCCACCCCAGGAGGTTCTGTGTGAGCTCAGGGCAAGTTTAGGCAGCTTCCTGTGGCTGCAGAGAACCCCGACTCTCCCTCCCAGTGCCCCAGGCCCCAAGCCCCATGATTCTGCTGGGCCCTCGAGGGAGTAGGAAATTGACCCCAATTTCCTGGAGCCTTGGCCTGAGCCTGTGATGCATTTGGCCTCCAGCCCCTGAAGGGCTGCAGACCTCAGCACTACGTGGGCCAGAACTGGCTGGGGAGCTCGGTTTGCAGCCGAGAATGTATTAGAACTAGCTGGAATCTGCTTGGGGAATTTCAAACTGGGAAGGCTCCACCATAAAAGGTGGGAGCATAAATGCTCTGCTCTTGCTGCCTCCAGTCTCTCTCTCCCTCCTGCCCAGTTCATCTGGCACTTTCGGCTGTTGACTAAATCTGCTTTAAAAAAAACTCCTTCTGCTAAGACGCCGTGGCCTTCCTAACAGGGCATGCTCATAGGCTGGCAGTCCAGGGCTTCCACAATGGAACTCAGACGACACGTCCAGCCCTGTCTCCTGCTATGCGCATGTCCTTCCTTCTGGTCTGGAGGTCACCTTGTCTCTCCTGCATGATGCTCTTGCTGCCCACCTCCATACGTTGGCTGTGCCACTGCACATCGCAACCTTTCTGGAACCTCTCTGGCTTTTCAAAACCTCCTTTAGGACTAGATCGTGGTGCCGTCAGGACTTGCCTACCACTGAGAGCAGATCCTCTGGGTAGATCCTGGAAGTTGAGTCTAATTGGACCATAGAAGACCTGACATAGAGCACACAATCTGGGAAGACCAGGCAGGGAGCCCACTGGTGTATTTGGCTCTGAACGCACAACTCTGCACACTAAGGTGAAATCTCACTCAAGAGGGCTGAACATCCCTCAGCAAAACATTTTGCCTCTCTGTGCTTGTGTATCCGTCTGCAAAAAAGCATGTTGGGCTCTCTTGAACTCTTTAACTACACAGGTGCACAAAAAGCTGAAGGCTTATAATAATTATATGATCAAATACCTATTATACACCCAGTGTTTCCTGCACATTTCAAAATCCTTTTAACAATGCACTCAAGTATAAATTATGTCCCTTTTACAGATTTGGAAACTAAGGCTCAGCTAGGAAAGTTAAGTATTGAAATGATGCTGGTGTAATAGTTAAGAGTACGGACGTAAGCCATACTGCCGAGGTACCAGTCCCGTCTCTACAACATCCTATCTGTGTGCCTTAACTTCTCTCTGCCTCAGTTTCCTCAACTGTTAAATGGGTATGGCATCCACTCCTAAAAAGTCATTATGAGGATGAAGTGAGTTAGTGTATGTGAAGCGTTTATTGCTTAACACACACATCAGGTTGTCTAAGTAGCTCAGGCTCTTAACTGCTCGACTGTACTGTCTCTAGGGGAACTTCACAATCAACCAAACCATCACCCACATTTTAGAAATGGCGGCAGCCAGAATGGGGAGGTAACGTGCCCCGTCGTGTAGGGTGCCAATGCTAGAGCCAGAGCTCTTGACTGTAAGCCTCTGACTTTACTACCATGGAGGGGAAAGGAGAGGCAGGGAGCGGAGGGGAGATGAGGGGAGACAGAGAGTCCGACTTCTACCGAGCAGAAATGAAAATGAACAAAATAGTGACAGGGAGAATCATGGCAGCATCAGGGCAACGCAGAAGCGAGAAGTGCAGTGCAGGATATAAAGAGTTAAGCTTTGGAGGCAGACCGACCTATTATCAGGAACCTCAGTTCTGTCACTTCCTAGTTGTATAAACATGGGGCAAACCACTTTACCTCACTGAACCACAGTTTGCTCATCTGCAAAATGGGACAGTAATGCCAGATGCTGTGGGGCTTCCATAAAGCAGTCTGTGTAAGGCACTTAGCCCAGCAACTGGGGTGTAGTAAATGCTCAATACATGGCAGCTGCCGTTACTTATTAGCCTCTATTCCCAGTCAATGCCCTCACGGGCATTTGTTTCCCCTAAGTTAGGTACAGGGTTGACATGTCAACCCAGGAGTAAGAACGGGCAGAAAATGTGGCTTGTGTGATGACTTGGTGAGGAGATCTGACACTTTAAGATCTGACTCTGCTGGGAACTTGCTCTGGGACTTGGGTTAAGTCCCTCCCCTCTCTGGGCTCCAGTGGTCCCATCTACAAACCAAGCGGGTTGCAGTGGGGGATCTCTTGAGATGCTGCACCACACTAGTATCATATGGGTCTGTAATGTTTCTGACTTCCTCTAGGAAGCCTGGGGTGCGTGGGCAAACTCTAACCAACCCTGAAACTGGAAGCGGCCCCTTCTTGCAAAGGCGGCATTGCACCAGACAGCCATGCTGTGTCCATAGCAGAACCCATAAAGGCAGGGCCAGTTGTCCACCACCAGTGGCAGAAAGGCTTTTACAGGCACCCTCTGTGACCCTGTAATGAACTGGGTGCCGTACTGATTCCGGCCCCACCCTTCCTCTCTTCTTCCCGCTCAGCTGCCGAAACCCATCTTGGAGGGCATGACTGTTCACCAGGCACCTACTAGCCTTTTCCTCTCTTGCTGCAGCCTCGGTGAATTCATCTCCCACACACCCTTCCCCATCCAGAAACGGCCCACTCCCCTAATCCCCTCCAAAGCCCTCCCGGTGCTTCTCACGCAGAACTGAACCTGAGTTATCGCCTCGGACAGCTCAAGAGCATCTGAGCTGGAGTAACACTGAGACAATGAGCACTCCTCCCCAGTCCCCTGGGGATGGAATCCCTGCCCTTTGCCACTAGATGTCTGGAGGCAGCGGGAACAGCAGGGTTAGGCAGTCAGTCAGTCAACACTCCCTACGAACTGGGAACCATGGGCACGCACCACGTCTCCCAAGCCTTCTTTCCTCATCTGTAAAATGGGCGTAGGGTTTCTTTTACAAAGTTTTTCTATGAGTTGTCAAAATCAGAGAAAGTCTGCAGCACCAGTTTGGCATGAGGGAAATGCTTCAAAATTTTTAAAAAGCTATTATTATTAAGGTTCTGTGTCTTGGCTTACAGGGATAATACTGGATCGTACCATAAAGTCTACAGCTGAACTGTCCAATATGGTAGCCACTATACAAGGGTGGCTGTTTACATTTCAATTTGAGCTACTTAAAATTACATAAAATGTCATATTTAGCTGCTCAGGTACTCAGGCTGTGTTTCAGGTGCTCCACGGCCATACATGGCTAGTGGCCATAATATTGCATAGCAGAGATATGGAACCTTTTCCTCACAGCAGAAAGTTCTACCAGGCAGCGCTAGTCTAGAGAATCTATGTATTCTATAGGTTTACTTGAGTAGGAGATCAGGTTTCCTAGTGGTTCATACTGGTCTCCCAACTACACATCCTGGCCTCATGCATGATGGCTGCCCCCACTTCTCTGACTTTCTGGGGCTAACGTTGAAGCCATTGCCTTTGTTTTCAGGTTCTATAGGAGACCACATGGAGGACCAGGGATTATCTCCACTAGAAGTGAACTTAAAGGCGGGCTAGTTCATTTGTGCCTTCCCCAGGGCTGCCGTATCTGGTGGTATAAGTTGTGCACTGCACAATTCCAGGGGCTACTCACAGACACACCTTACACTCATCACCTCACTTAATTCTCACAAATAAACTATGAGGTAGCTGGTGTTATTACCACCCGGGCCATTTGATGTATGAGGAAACCGATGCTTAAAGAGTTAAATAACTTGCCCAAGTCCTCCAGCTAGTAAGCAGTGGAGCCAGGATTCGAACTCAGACACCAGATCCAGCATGACACCGGCTCCCAAGGAACGAATAAAGTGGAGGTTTTATTTGTTAATTTGCTTTTAGTGGCAGTGGGGGAGAGAATGTGAATGTCCCCTATAATAGCCTCTGTCCTCTCTGCCAGGCTCTGGATCTTGTTTGGAAAGCAAAGAATTCCTGCTCCCTACGAGCTGTTTGATTCAAGATGCTCTGGGCCATGCGTTTCTGCTGTGTTTACAGGCAGCAAGAGGGGATCTGAGGTGAATACTAGATTTGGCTCTCCGTCCCTTGGTCTGAGGGTAGAGGAAATTCATTTGCAGTACAAACTAGCAACGTCAATTGTATTAGGAGCCCATTTGGCACGCGTTCCCTCATTCTTTGAGCCGACAAGCAATACCCTGCTCCTTTGCGTCTAGCCTCTCCGCCAGTTGCCAAACAGAACCGCTTGAGTCGTCTGATAAATTTACATTTTCCTCTCCTTTAAATACAAACTGGCCATGAAAGGTACTTGGCAAGCCCCAGGCAGACTGGGTTTCAGTTTGATAACATGACCACGGCCAGAATATTATTTGGCTCAGTAGTCGGGGTAACTGTTAGCAACAGTTTTACATAAGGGAGTAAGAGGGAAGTTGAGCAGCCTGCGTGAGGCCGTGGTAATCTCTGGCCTTTGCTTGTTCCAGCATGGGCTTCTGCTTCCCTGGCAGTCAAGAATGGGAATGACTCGGGTACACAGACATCGATGAGTGTACCTACTGGATTCAGTCTGTCCACAGTCGGGGGGACCTGGGTTCTGATTCTGACTCAGCCAACACCAGCTGTGTGACCTTGGGTGGTTGAGTGACTTCTCTGAATCTTAGTTTTCTGAACTGGAAAACGAGGAGATTGGCCTGGATGTTCATGCAGCTCTTTCTCATGCCGTCACTCCCTGAGCACCTACTAGGTACCTCGCCTTGTCTTAAGTGCTGAAAACACAGGGAAGATTAAAGATGCGGTCAAGGATTTCACAGCCTGTGATGAGGGACATAAAAGGAACTGTGTCCAGTGCTGTAAGGGGGAGCCCTGATGAGGGACACTGAGCCCGGCAGTGGAAGGGACATCAAGGAAGGGTTCCGGGAGGAAGGGGTGGCTGAGCTGAATTGTGAAAGAAGTGAGGCAGCGGGAAATGGTGAGAGAAGCTCTTTAACAGAGAATGCAGAAGAGAGATCCACCTTATTGGGAATGGAGGTGAGGACTGAATGCTACGCTGAGGAGTAGGGATTTTATCCTAAGGGACACGGGAGTCGCTGGTCACAGGGGAACTGCCATGATCAGGTTTCTGCTCTAAACAAACCAGTCTGGCAGAAATGTGGACTGGAGAGAGGTAAGGGCATAGAAGCAGGGAGATGACAGGAAGCTGCAGGTGGCCCGGAATAGAGGCGGTGGTGGCCTGAGTTAGGGTGGCAGCTCTGGAGAAAAAAGAGGTCAGCTTCAGGAGATGTCTTGGAGGGAGAAGGGGTAGAACTTACTAACTGTTTGGATGTGGGGAGTATTGAGTGAGAGGAGGTGAGCATGGTGGTTTGGCGGTGCTTGGTGTTTGGTAGACACTAATAAAGATGAATAAGAGTTAACTGAGGGTGAAACCTGCACTGGGGCCCAGCTGCTGAACTTGACCTCACCTGGATGAAGACCTTGCACCCTTATGAGACATGGGGGATCAACCCTGATTAGGTCTGTGAAGGTGAAACTTGTTACAGATTTTGGTCTTCTTTGGAGCCAGCGGGCCTCTCATTTCTCTTCCCCATTCTTGACTCCTCACACATCGTATTGGGTGTAGGGGATGGTTTGTGTGTGGGGATTAAGGAAAATTCATTCACAGAACTCCAACAAGAGCAGGCAGGAGTGCTGGGCTTTCTCTCAGTTACATGTGAATTAAGATAAAATGTAATCCCTGCCATCTCCTTTTCTCCCTTTTTCCATAGTATTCTCAAAACTGTACCTCTAGTCTAAATATGGCTCCCTTTCTCGTGCTGCTTGAGGAGCTAATTAATGTCTTAAGATAGCGGTAGTCCTGGGATTTTAAATACTTCAGGGACCAATATAGAGGGGATAGTGGTAGAAAGCTGGCAAAAGAGCCTTGGTCATTCCCATCACAGTAATGCAACTTTGATCAAGCTCATACATTGGGATTCCATATATGATTTCCTTCAGAAGGGTTCCGATACTCATTTTTTTTCAAAGCTAAGAATCTCTGAAAAACTAAAGCATGGTGTTATAGGGAGGAAAAGAAGGCACAGAGAGATTACAAAGGAAGATCATTAGAACCCAGTTTCTTAAATTCTGCGTTGGTGATACAACCATCATGGAATCCTGGCATCTGTAGAGTGTCCTAGAAGAACTGGTTCTTAAAATATACGTTGGTCTTTGTTAAGCAGAGAGGATAAGGACCAATGCATTGATCTCAAGTTCGAGGAGTCTCACCTGGGTGGTGTCACTGTCTTCGCACTTGATCCTACACTCGCTGTTGAACTGGAAGCCACTAGAGCACTGGTAGAGCCCATGGAATTTCGGTGGAGGTGGGTCACAAGTCACAGGAACACAAGCTCCTTCCTGCCAGCTGCCATCTTGGGTACACTGAGTCTTGAAGGCTCGTCTTCAAGGAAGAGATAAAAAAAGAGACATCTCAAGGACCCAACAGCTAGACTCACACTTTACCAAAACACCCCAGTTCCTCTGTAGCCCCTGGCCTCCCATTTCGCTTTCCCAGTCTGGATTCCCGACCTGTCCTATTTGGTGTTGGGGAACATGGGCAGGCATTAAGGAAAACTCATTCATGGAACTCCTTCAACAGGGGCAAGCCAGAGTTTCAGACTCTGTTGTAGTTTACCCGGGAATTCAAATAAAATTCAAGCCTTGCTAGCCCTTGTCCTTTTCCTTTCTTTCAGAGGGCTCTGATGGGTGCTGACACACTGATGGTATTAACACTCACCGTTTATTGAACAATTACTATGTGCCAGGCACTTTGCAAGCACTTTACATATACACCCTCATTTATTCTTCATAACAATCCTACATGGGAACTTAGTATTATCTTCATCTCATTGTTGAAAAATAGAGGCCCAGAGAAGTGAAGTCACTTGTCTAAGGTCACACAGCCAATAGGCAGTCATTAACAATGTCCTTCTAGATTCCCATAGGACAGAATAGGGTGAATGGTGGGTATCGCCTCTGGGAAAGAAACGAACACTTCCTTCTCATCAGACAGCCACACCTGGCTCTCTAGCTCCCCAGAACCTGGGAGTTTGTTTGCAGCCTCACTTACTTCTTTGATTTCCGAGAGGAGCTGGGCACATGATATCCAGGTTTGCACTTGTACTTGCAGAAAGCGCCCACCTTGTGCCTGTTCTCTCGGCACCGGGCCGTCTGGAGGTCTGCATTGGGCACTGGGGGCGGTGCTAGGCACATGAGCTCACAAAGGGCTTCCGGGAAGGACCATAGCCCGTCCTCCATGCAGGTCAGAAGGCTGTTATTCCCTGGAGGAAACAGACAGGCAGGGTTAACAGATGGGGGATTCCGGAGAGTCACTCCAATTCACGGGCTGCCTGGACTTCAGCCAACTTGAAGAACCAGAGGCTCTTCCACATGTAATTCCAGACCCTTCCATTCACAACTCAGGAACCTAGGGAGATCCAGAGAGCTGCCATGAAAAAGAGATATAGCTTGGGGAGTGACTTAACCCCTGTCTCCAATGAACTAAAACCCAAGTCTCCTGACTCCTGCTTCTGAACTGTGTCCTCCGTGACCTCAAGCTGGCGCTCCTCTCGGAGCCCTGCACCCCTGTATGTATCCTAGCTCCTCTCGTGCCTGGAAGTGACAGCATCGTGGTATCTGAAGGGCTGACTTCCTTTTCAGGCCCCAGTTAGTGAAGCTTTGCCAAAGCAGCTGAGAGAGCAGCACTTCCCCTGTAGCCCGTGCCAGCTCTGACAGACGTGCTGATTACCATCGGGAAGCTGGCCTGATGGGGAACGTTGCAAATAAAAGTAAAACACGGGGAGTTAGGCTTTTCACTGCCAGGTCGTATATTACCGACACAGCCTGCCCCAAACCTCCCCAAGACAATTAGGAATGGACCTAAAACTTGGGTTTCTCAATCAAACGCTCTCCTTCCTGGTTATTACTGAATGGTGTTGACAGCCAGGGCTGGAAGCACGTGGGAGGCTCTGGGATTTGGAGTTTGGAAGGTCTGATTTGAAGGTTGGAGGGTGGAGTGATAGGGACGAAACTGACATTTACTATGTACTGAGTGTTTTTGATGTGCAATCTCATTTATTCTCATAGTCGGGCTCTTAGTGTGACACTTTGTATTCGGAAATAGAGACTCGGAGAGTAAAGTGACTTGACCAAGTTCTCATAGTTAGTAAAAAACAACACTGAAAAGCTTAAAAACATTGTTGCGTCACTACAAAGATAGTTGTTATTTTTAATGGGAAGTTGGCTATATAAACTCAACAGAACCTGTATTCCCTATTCTGAGAGAGTCAAACCCCAACTCTCTTATCTAGAGAAAGAAAACAATTGCTCCTGCCTTTCACCGTGATGAGATAAAATGAAACAACACTTATGAAAAGGGTCCAGGAAAAATGCTGTCAAATTCCTTACTTGCTTCCCTCCCTCCTTAACTTCTTCCCTTCCTCCTCCCTTCCTTCCTCTTTCTCTCCCTTCTTCCTAACCTTTTGCCTTCAGTAGATCTAAAAGGACCACGTGAGTTGCACAAAGGCCTTCATTTATTCAGCAACCATCTATTTAGTGTTCATTATATGCCGGCTACTCTTTTCTATATTGGGACAAAGCAGGGGACAAAGTTTGAAAGAAAAAAAAAATTCAAACCCTGCCCTCTTGGAGCTTATATTCTAATGGGGTGGGTAAGAACATGGGAAATTATACCAAGAAGTGAATTATTTCATGTGCTAGAAGGTGGTCAGTACTGTGGAGAGAAAATAAACAGGAGAAAGAAGAAAGTATTGTGCAATTTTCACATAGACTCCTCTACCCCTACTCATTGCCTTCTTTCTTCTTCTGTGTCAGCATGATTCATCTGGTGAGCACAAGACAATTTAGTGTCTATAAACCCCACAGAGGGTTCCATGTTGATAAATTGTGATATTACAAAACAAACTAGATATTTCTACATCAATAAAAGGAGTAAAGGGTGTGGAAGGATAATGCATTTGGTTTCCATAAAGCACAGGCTTCCAGAACACCAGAGACTACAAACTGCTTTTTGCGCTGCTTTTGTGATTGGGACAGTGTTTTGGGGCGCCCAGGCATAGCAAAAACTTAGGGGGAAGGCACGTTATAAAAGGTATAGGGAGAACACCCTCTTTAAATTTTCCAGGAAGGATAAAATATCTGTGGAAAAAGTGTCGAGACTCAAAAGTATACCCTATCCGCTATGCAAATAGTAAACTGTGAAGTGAGAGTCACGGTTCTTCTGTGGCAAGATAAGCTAACAACTGCAAAATGGGAATCAAGAGAGAAAGTGTAGGCAGAAATGTAAATTCTGGGAGAGGACAAATAGGAGTGAGCTCTGTACCGCAGTCAAAAGAAGAACCACGCTAAAGCAGGAACTGGGGATTCAGGACCATGGACATGCCCCCGCCCCTCAACAAACAAAATCCAGGAGACGCAGACACTGAACTGTGCGGAATCCGGATTTCCAGGCCCCAGCTGCAGTCACTACTGTGCACCCACCAGGAGGCCCTGAACAAAGGAGGGCATGACACATGTTGTCCGTGCCCTGCCCACATCCCCTCGGTACTGACCACTATACTCTGAAGGATGCTTACTGTACCTGCAACCCTATGCCGGAGGCCCTTTGTCCTGGTCATGGATGCGTGTTCTGCCCGCACCCAGGACAAGCTCACAGTCCTGAGGTATCAAGGACCCTGGAAGTAGCACTCAGCCAGTGATGCAGTGGGTAGATTAACATGTCAGTTTCCAGAGGTGCAATAACTGTGAGGAATATTCTACCCTGTCCCACCGAGGGACTGAGCTCTGCTTGCCCACAGAGGCCACTGGCTTTAGAAGAGACCTTTGATGCTTCTGTCACTTCCACACCTCCCTTTCTCACTCCCTCACCTGTGTTTCCTAGGGAAACATGACTCAGGATACTGGTGAAGGCATTTCTGAGCCTGGAGTTCCTTGATGTGGGGAAGTGTGCTGGTGTCAGAGATTGGGCTCCAAAAGGTTATGTGAACCTGACCTTCATTTATTCATCTTTTAAAGTCTGGAAAATAAATCTTGCTGAGCTTGTCTACAAAGGTGCCTAAAGAAATTTCAATCTCTAATGAATATTAACATAATTGTAACACTGTCAAAAGAGATGTGCCTATTTTTATTACTTAATCTAGAAGATTAACCAGGAGACCAAGACTTTTTGGGAGAATCTTTAAGATAGAAATTAACTTAGGGCAGAATCCAAAAGGAGGACTATAAGATGAAACATTCTTTTAGGAGTTGTATGAAAATTCCTGTTTGTGGGAAAATGCCCGAAGAGACCTGTGGGATAAAGCTAAACACTCCAGGGCCTGGCTTATATGCTTCTGAGAAAGAGGCAAGGGCCTCTGCCTGAGAGAGGAAAGAGAATTTGGAATTCCTAGAGGGAGGGAGGCTGTGGCAGGATTCTGAATGGAGAGGGTGACGGGTGATGAAAAGAGCTGAGGGCCGGCAAGAAGGTTAATTGCTGGGCACTGGAGGATGTGGCCAGGCTCCCCGCCCACCCACCTCAGGTCCCCGGCTTCAGTGAAGTCTAAGAAGTCAGAAGGGGCTCAACAGTATTGGGTATCACATGGAAACTAGTGCATAGACCACGTTTTAAATCTGAGGTCATTAGAAAGGCAAAGCCGACATAGAAAAGGCAACAAGAGCCAGAGTAGAAAGCAGGCCTTTGAAAAAGGTCTTTGTAGGATGAGGGCATGCTTACTTTAGAAACTCCCGACTCCGTAGTCAATATCAAGGAGACCCAACACGGTCAGGTGGAAGTGCGGTGATGTAAGTCATGTTGCTGTTTTAGCCATTCCACGACCCGTTTATGATTTTGATTTTGAGTTTGTTTTTTTTTTAACTTGAGAATATGATTTTCCCACGTGTGTTTTTGTAGGTTCTGTCTGTGCTGATAGTGTTCCTTTGATAAAGGACCTTGGCAGAAGTGATTCTAAGGCTGTGAATTCTCCGGGATATTTTGCATACATCTTGAAGAGGGCTTAGAGTGTAAGTCAAAGTCAAGAAAAATTCACTTGGCATATAAGAGGTAAGTGGGTTTGTGGTGATACCTGTGCTCTACCAGGTTCCCAAGATCTACAGTTGACAGCTTGTCCTGGGTGGTGGCTGCTCACCCTATGAGTGACTCTAACCTCTGGGTCCTGGAAGGAACAAGGGGCACAGAGCACGTCTGTACAGCTCCCAGGACTGAGGTCTCCCTGGGACAAAGAGGTCAGGGGCTTGGAGAGCAGCCACTGCAGAAGTCCTCACATGGATGCCTCTTGGGAAGATGAGTACTTACTAAGCACATTCTCTGGCTCTGGCATTCTTATACTCCTCCATCTGACCCTTCCGTGGGCACTGCTAAGCCTGTTTTACCAACGAGGGTATTGAGGCTCAAGAGATGTGAATTGCTCACCTAAGATCACGCAGTGGGAACAGAACCAGGAGTATAACCCTGGTCCATCTGATTCAAAAACTAGTGTTCTTTTGGCTTAAACCATATTGCAGGGCAAAGAAATACACAGGGAGGAAGGGAGGAAAGGGAAGCAAACAAAATAATGGGGGGCAAATTGTTTTGATCAATTCTTCGCCTCGCCTCTCGAGATGGTGGGCGTTAACGAGCTCAGGAGAAAGGAAACAGGATGCCCCCCAGGCCTTGCTGCCAGCAGATCCAAGCAAAGGCATCCGACCTGGAGTCTGAGCCCCGGATGATGCTGAGAACCACAGGGTCCTCGTGGGTCAGTGTGGGGCCTGGGAATTGCATCCCGGAATTCTTGAGGGAAGAGCTATCAAAATGATGGCCTCCACAGCAGGGCCAGACCCCTCCACCAAAGTCAGCAGAGAAGCAATGGCAGAAGGGTCTGAATCCCTTTGATGAAGAATTACTATCAGCCACAGTGAGGGTTGTAATGATCAACGCGAATTTACATACACCTCCTTTTCCCAACAGCCTCTGACTGAGAGCAGTGTCATTCCTTGGTCTGGACTTACTAATACACCCCACATCTGGGCCAATGGGGCCAAGCGAAGGGCTCTGATAGCCTGGAAGACGGACGGTTTGTAATTTCCATGGGTCTCTTCACCTTGCTCATGTCAAATATTTATATAGTAGCTCAAATGAACTGTCTACAGTTTTTTGCTTTGTTTTTTTTTAAATTCAGATTGTCTTGGGTAAAAAATGAGGGGACCTACGGGATGCATCCTCAAAGTGCTCCCTGCTTGTCTTTTGGGGCAGTGTAGTGAGATTGATGTCTTTCATTCATTTCTTAAAATAAACATTTCTTATGGTGTTACTGTCATCAATTCATCCAGCCATCTAGTCAATACAATACAGGTACTAAATACATTATTGAGTCTCACTATGTGCAGATCCTGGGTTTCCTGAGAGCAACGTTAAAAGGAATTTGACACAGCCAACTGCCTTCCAGGGGTTCAGTTCACCCATCTTTTGAAGTTACAGATCCCCTTGAAACTCTGGGGAAACTGTTGACCCTCTCTGATCATCAAAAACCCTGAGATTCATGAATACATAATATTACATCTAAGTTTAAGTGAACTTACAGACTTCCCTCCAAAGCCCCCACACCCCAAAGAAGTCCACTCTTGCACACTGTGCACAATGATAGACCTCCAAATAGCATCTGTGCTTCAGTGAGATATCATTTTTGGTATCTAATAAAGGGGTGATATTTCCTCTGATATACCACGCAAAGGGAGAGGTTCCTGGCACCTCTGAGAATTGGGTATATTGCCAGATCCAATAATCAGTCAGAACCCAAGAGCCTTTATTCAGATAATGTTGTTAAACTTGCTTTGTGATTTTGTACAAATTCCTTCCTTCCTCTTACTGGACCTCATTTTCACCCTCTTTCCAATAATCAGTGATTCCTGATGAGCTGTTAAGAGCCCTTCTAGTCCTGACATTCTAGGACACCCAGGCCAGCCTCTCACTCCTTTCCAAAATGTGGTCCCTTCTTTAGCATTACAGACGATGTCTTACTCAGGCTCTCCACTCCTAGTGCCTAGCCCAAGAGATGCTAGTAAATGCTACCTAACCACACCCGCTCCTCTTTCTCAAGCTAGCCTTTCTGTAAAAGTAGCCGTTGGCTTTGGAGAAAGGCAAGACCTGGGCTCCAATGTGAATCCCACTACTAATGAGGTGTCCTTGGACGATTTCCTCCTCTGTGAAAATGGGAAAATAATAATACCTCTTAGGCTTACGGGGCCCTAATCCAGTGAACTAGTCACATGATCCAAGTGTTATTCTTTTTAAATTTTCTTTTCCTCCCTCTCTCCCTCCCTACGGTCCTCCCTCCCTTTCTTCCTTTCTCTCTCTCTTTTCCTTTTTGCAAAATTTGCAAGAACTTGGAGGGGATTCCATTGCCACACTTATCCACACTCTACTGTTTCTTTAGCTGCCCAGCAAGGAAGTTTTCGTAAGGACAGTTGGTGGAAAGAAATCAGGAGCGCAGTTAAATCCATGTAACACTGGGTGTGGGAGGCCCAGGAGAAGAGCCTGAAAGCAGCCTCTGAGTTCCCCAGAGGAAGTGGAGCGGCAAACCAAGCCAAAGGGCCCTCTGTACCTTTCAACTGCGCTGGGTGACGACACTGGAAGGAACATTTGCTGCCAAAGGTGGTGCCCTCGAGGCAGGAGAAGGAGGCAGCATAGACGTGATGCTGATCCGGGACGCCACAGTCCACAGGCTCGCATGCCACCTGCTTGTTCCACTTGCCCTCAGTGCAGGTCACTGTGACGCTGGGTCCCGTCTGGAAGGCAGAGGTGTGCACAGTGAGTGGTGGCAGACTGCATCCCAGGTATGGGGAAACACCCTTCTCCCGGAGGCTACATCTCAGGGTCTTGTCTGGGCACCAGGAG